>NW_026294802.1:1187500-1227500 GCF_026119805.1 Tympanuchus pallidicinctus
ACAGGAAGTCAGGTATGAAGATGTCTTGAATTCAGCCCATCAAAACAGAAGGTCCCAAACCATCTGTGTGTGAAGAGGTCAGCTACTGTTTGGGTTTCAGAAATCATATTCTGTCATTATTTCCAGAGATATGGTTAAAGTGAAGCCTTGCTTTGCATGCTAACTTTGTTTTGTAGGGAAAGTTATGTGGATGCTTCACGTATTTAAAATCTTCAGTGTGTATTCTGATAATGAATTCCAAGAGATATGTTCCCACAGTGAATTTCTTCCTTATGGTGAATGTTTCTCTGTGGATAAAATTTGGGGAAATAATTTGCATAGGAATACAGAAAACATTTTAATATAGTTAATGCTGTTCAAAATAATGAATTATAAATGATGGACCCTTCAGTCAAGCCCAGCTTCTATGCAACAAAATCTCCATTTAGTCAAATGGTACTAAGCTACCTTTGCTAGGCATGGCACAGCCCACTTTATAACAGCAAAAGAGAGTCTCATGTTTGTCCACAGACATTAGTCTTGATTAGTACAGTAAATCCATGGTGCATACTCCCCACCCCATCTCCTTCTTCAGATCTGAGGGATCCTGGTTGGTGAGTGAGGGAAGGTGAACACCAGAAAGAACTGCCAGGGATGTGCATCTGCAGTCTACTTTGCACTTTCCTCTGCTCTCTAACGCAATCATCAGATCTAAGCAAAGAGCAGTATTTAGGTCAGATAGGCCAACTATTCCTGTCACCCTCTTCCTTCCCTTTTTCATTACCGTAGAAGTCTTCTCCTTTATTATATGGGAGAGAAGACATTCAGAGGTTTAGGAAAAAGGATGCAGGATGACACTATCAGAGTATGCATTGGTAGGTACTCAGAGCCTATATTCAGGAAAACTATAAGAAAATTTTTAAATGGGAGCCATTTAGGAAAATTGTCTTGGCAGATCATACATATCTGGAACCTCTCATTTTTCTCAAAGGAGAAAACTATACTCCTTGAGTCATGTCTCAGAAGAATTGCTCAAAGAGATCAAGGATTTTTCTTTTTATTTAATAGGTTAATTTTGATTGCTGCTACTTCTGTCTTCCTTCAGCACCCAGGTATTTCTTTCCCATTGCAAGGTCTCTTAACCCTTTCCAAAAGCTGCAAGCAATTCCATTCCCCTACAGCTATCACTTAGTCAGCTTAAGTGATTCTATAATAGAATATATTAAAATTCCTATCTTTGAGCTGCCCTGATATATCATCATACAACAGGATCTGTCACTATGTTTGAACATCCTTATTTAATATGTTAGGATGTTATCTGCAATATGTCATATTCCTGTCCCTAGCTGTATCCTAATAAAAAAAAATAAAATAAATAAAAAATAAAAAAAATAAAAAAAAAGCAAGTGCCCAGGCTGAGCAGAGGAGCAAATTCTGAAAAAAAAAAGAAAAAAAAGAAAAAAAAGAAAAAAAAAAAAAAAAAAAAAAAAAAAAAAAAAAAAAAAACTGGGAAGCTAAGAGTGCTGAAAAGGTCTAAAACATTTTACTGTAAAGTAACATTTGGACTCCACCAATTCCTCTTTCTCTCTTCTCCATAGGATTTGTTCTTTTGGATGGTAGCAGTATTTTTTTAAGTATTTTTAAAGTACTACTTTTAAAATGGTGTAGTAGCCTTTAAAGTAATTTATGAGTGAGCTATGAAACAGTATTCACTGAAGTACTCAGTAGCAGAACAAAAATGGTGTATCCAGCAAGTTTTATCATAGGTTGAGACAGTTATTTGCACTGCATTCCTGCTGCTTATTTTCTCATTGTTGAAGAGTAAAAGATGCAATTATGAGTGCTGTAGCACACACTCAGATGTGTGTGAAACATGTAAATGTGAAATTAATACATCTTACAGTGCTGAGACTTCAAAAACTGTCTCACATATCAAATTAGGATAAAAACTTCTGTGCAGAAGGAAATGTGTTTGTTACTTTTGCTGAGAGACTGAAGCACATAAAGACAAAGGAGGGACTTTCGCTGAACACAGTGATTATTAAGCATTACTGATCTGCTTTGCAAGTCAGCCACCTCCCAAATAACCCTTCACTGTTTTTCAGGATAGCAGAGAAACATTCTGATGTGGAGACTCCTTGGAAATTTGTATTTGGCTTTGCTTTTAGCATAGGTGCATACATTCATAAAACGAAGCATGATTTGGTAACCTAACTGACATGTATTTACGTGTTAATTATTAAATTTTTTAATTATAAGCACCGATGGTATTCTGTATGAATAAGAATGGCCATACACAAGAGATAAAAAGAAAAAATAGCTTTAATAGATTTAAATATTTAAATAGATTTAAATAACAAGATGTTAGAAACTACCAAAGATAAGCCAAACAGCAATAGTCAATACAAAAATTTTCATTACTTTGTTTGGGAGGGACTGTTAGGCTCCATCTTGCCAAATGATTCTCACCACATTTTCTCTGGGTTTGGAACCCACACCTTTGGACCAGAACTGACCCACTAGTTTTGCTGTCTTTTTACATTATTCTCAGCCCACTTCTCTCACCTGTGTGAGGAAAGACTTCCAGACATTTACTTTAGACTCCAATTTAGAGAAGCCTGGGTTCAAACTCTTTCTCCTCCCAAAACTTTTCATGGATCATTGGATTAGTCATTTTCTGTGTGGTCTAATACTTGGTGTGCTAAATGAGATTTTTAAATTCATGAATATGAGGAAAAATGATTAGATAATCATGACTTTACTTTCATATCAAGTATGACCAGAGTGCTTAACTTCTAGGGCAGTGTTTACATTGTATCTTGATGCAACCCACATGACAGTTTTGGTGGAAAACTGTTTACATGCTTGTAAATTATCAATGCCAGTAATTGACTGTGTTGTTATATATAGAGATAGGACTCTGTTTAATTTTCTATTTGTAAACAGACTGTTTTTCTGCACAGCTCCAAACTATAGCCCATGTAGTCTGAATAAGGTCAGGATTCATACCTTGAGCAGAAATTGCTTCTACAAAGAATCTAAAATTATTTCAAAAATTTAGAATCTGCATTTCATTGTAACCCAAACAACCTGAAAGTTTCTTCTCATGAGCTCTTGTCTTCTTCATCTCCACTATATTGTAAATAGTCTCACGTGGTCTAATGACTCAGTAGGAAACCATCAGCATTTTTGCACACAATTTTAACACCAGCTAATAAGCCAGGTCAAAAGAAATATCCTACAACGCTGCTGTAACTTTTCAGGAAGAAGCAGACAGAATATGTAACACATGGCAATGAGCTACCACCTCTTCCATCATTCCTCTGTTTCCTGACACATGGAGATTTGTGCAAATGGGGGCAGGCAGAACATTTTTAAAAATACAGCTCCATCCATATTCATCCGGAAGCCACATTTTCCTGCATACTGGATTTTTGGTTTTATTTTATTTTGCCAGTGTTCTGTTAGATGTAGTTCTGATTATAACCTGACCACCAAGCTCCCCACACTGAACTTTTGCACTGATTAAAAGTAAAGGCACTGTGTTTATGAAAGTCGGCAAATCTGTGAGTCAAAAGAAGACACCTTACCAAAGGGTCAGAATTTGATATAAGGAAGAAAATGTCCAAAAGCATGGAAAAAATGCTACTCCTTGGGTAAAGAGATTCTGTTTCTGAGAAAAATCGTGCATAAATAATTCATTTCTTTACAGACTTTCTACTCTTGACTCTAAGAAGGTAAAATAGTTTGAAAGCCCCATAGAGGTGGGGGAAAATATTATATATTTCCTACCTTCAGCATGTTTTAAACCAATTGACCTCTGTATGGTGTGAAGGCCTGTAGCCTTATGGAAGAAAACAACTCTGAATGCCCAGCACAAAATTTAATGTCTAGAAGGTGGGAAAGAAAGAAAAGAAAGAAGCTACTAAATTGTTGCCTCAATTCTTGTGTCTCAATTTATAACAACTTGGATCAAGGGAATGAAGAGAGGAAGGTTAGCTTAGTCCAGCTTTAAACTTTTCAACAAGGATCACGTTTTCACTTTAGTATACTTTCCTTCTCTAGTACTTGTCCAGCATGACATAGTGCACATGGTGGAATGTTTAACAATTGTTTTCTAATGCACTCTCCTAGTTTCAACTAACAGGAAAATCCCTACATAGGCATTGCCTACTTGTAGCTTGTGCTAAAATTAATTAAAATTAAGTGATAATCTGAAGTTCCATCCAACTCTATTTGTTAGAAATTAAAATTCTTACCAATTAGATACATCTTCATAGTCTCCCAGTAGTTACACAGACCAGGCACATTGCAATATACAGAACTCTCCTTTCAAAATACCGTGACACTATAAATTGATAGCTATGGATCATCACAATTCACTGTTGAAAGAGCTATAGGTGAAGAGTCTATCTTATCTTTAAAGATCAAACCTTATGTGTGTATATATATATATATATATATATTAGAACACCAGCATTTACTTTAGATTCAATCTATAAACTTCAACAAAGGCTAATATTTACACATCTTTTGTTTTTATTTTGTCATACAGAAAGCACTACCAGCACCAAAGAGAGGAAAATGCCACCATAGTCAAAAAGTAATAAATCTATTGAAAAAACATAAAAGTAATTTCTCAGAATACCCTCACTGTATATATACTTGCAAATTTCACCCACTAGAAGTATACCACATCACAGTTTTATCAAAAGCAGAAAAAGACACCGCAAGTTTTTAAGCTGCAGTATTAGTCTGTTATAGACATCTGCATTTCAGATTTGTTCTGGAAGGAAAATTAACAAAAATTAAAAATTAAATAAATGCAATCTAGTAGGAAAACTTGCAAATTCTTGCTGACAAAGCAGCCTATGATATTCACACTTCAAAGAAAACACATTGGTTTAGTATAGAACAGGCAGTGAAGCAAAATACACGGTCCTGTCCTCTATGTATTTATGATATATAATTTTTGCATTCAACATAGTAATTGTTTTGTTCTTTAGCTTGATAATAGCATCAAATTCTTTTCATTTAATACGTGTAGGAGCTGTGAAGTTGTGTATTTCTGCCCAAATGTGTTGCTATGCAGTGGAGTACAGGAAAAAAAAAAAAAAAAGTAATTTTTTTTTTTTTTAAAAAAGCCCATTTCAATATAATCATTTACAAAACACTGTAAAATTTAAATGAGATGTTCCTAGGTAGAGTTGCACAAATCTGATCTTAAGAGGGAACAAATCATAATCAATACAGATAGTTTCAAGAGCAAAGTTGTCAAATAAGAGTTAAAATGGGTATGGATATATTTATTCTTACAGACATGGAAAAATTGATAATTTAAAGTGCCATTTGAACCAGGTAAATTGTAGAGATTTCTGCTTTTTCATCTTGAGTTTTTACAAGCAAAACACAAAAGGATGAACCCCAAGCACTGACTTTCACAGTTTACCATTAAACTCATTTTAACTGTTCATGGCTTCTGCTGTTCTCATACCAATCCCATCCTAGTGCAGTCTCTTCCCTTCCCTAAATAAATTTTCCTCTTAGAGAAGTGGCCTTTCTACCATCCATATTTAGTATCAAGTATAATTTTATTAAATAAGGTTTTGGAGCCAGTATATCCCCCCAGGACTGCAAAATATAAAGCATCTGTTACAGGATGTGGCCCCAAAATACTGAACCGCTAACGGTGTCATGATTTGCCTTTCAATTATTCCTGCAGGGCATTTGAGCCAGATCAAAAATTTTGAGCTCAAAATTCTTCTGCCAAAAGTGGCTTGAGAAACTTAGCAAATGCAAAAATGAACCAGGTGAACATGCTCTGCAATACTTTACTACGCATATGTACTTCCATTTAATTTTCATGTGTTTAAACTTGATAGAAAACAAGTTCCTTCTAAACTGCAGACTACATTTTCCCCTTTGATATTTAGAAGAGTTTTATGCCTTGAAATGTGCTGCAGATGTCCAGTCCAGGGAAGAATTACTTGGTATATCCCAAGGTTCCTACTTTCTAGATATTTTGTATGATTACTGTAAGGCAAAGATATGACTCTGACTTCAGTTATGAAACAGGATGCAAGGGAATGAAGAGCCATCAAAAATCTTTCCCTCAAGAGGGGAGTTGGAAGTAGGCTCAAACAAGGGGTCATTCATTACAAGTATCTCAGACCTTTGGATGCTAAACAGTTGTAAAAAAACTACAAACTAAACAAATAAAACCAGAAAGATATTGATTACTAGTAATGTCTTCATACTTTGAAAAGGTTTGGAATTGGTTTTTTACTTACTTTTACATAGATTTTTTTGCACATCAAGGCCATATCACAACTACTGTGTTTATAACCATCAAGAAAAAAAGAAGAAAAAAGAAAATCCTTAACAGCTGCATCTGCTGGCAAGGACAAAATGTGTACTGTCACTGTGTTTTGTAAACAACACAAGGAGCAAATTGGTGAGTGTGCTAGAGCTGACAGGCACAGCATAACAACTGTATTAAGGAACAACCACCCAACTTTGCATAAAGCCTCTTCCAGCACACCTGTGCTAGAAGAATTCACCTAAGGAGGGAGACTTTTTTTGATCTTGGCATTTAATATTTTAATTTCAATATATGTTGACAAAATAGAAGTGAAAGACCATGTCTATTTCCCCCCCTTCCCACCCCCCGAAAAAAAATTACTTGGCCTTTCCACTGTCCTTCCTTCCTGCTTCTTTTTATTTTGATATTTAGAACTAATTCCTCATCCATCAATGTAGAAAAATAATATCTTCTACAATGCAAAACTACTTCAGTTATACCTGAAATTTAGCCCCAAAGATGCCATCACACATTTTTGACTAGTCTTTTTCTAAGTGCCACCTTAGTATGCAGCTTCAAGTTATCAGAGATAGGTGAATTCTGTGATTCTAGTCTATGAATTGTATTAGGGTATGTGTGTAGTGATATGTGCTAACATAGAAGGCAGATCTGGAAAATGCAGATGCATATTAAAAGAAGAACCCAGAGAAGGAGGTTACAGAGAAGGGACATACATAAAAGGAAAATAAAACAACTAAATGGAGTAAAGAAACAAATGAGGAAGGAATAAAATCTCATAGAAAAGACATATTCTGCAACAGAGTGATAAAAGCTCTTCTGGATCGTGGAAAAGGTGCAAAGAAAGTGAAAGGTCTGACCATAGAAAACAGAGAACCCAATAAAATGAAAGGGTATGAAAACATAAGGAGCTAAGTAGAAATGCTGAGTTAATAATTTAAAAATTCTAGGGTATTTTTATGGCATAAGGACTGTTGGACAGGAAAAAAACAACTGAAAATGTTGGTTATAAACATTGTTTAGAAATTAAGAATGAAACCGTGCTGTAATAAAAATGAAGAATATAAAAAGATAAGGTTACACAGTGATTTCTTCCATGTCGCAAGAGGTTTCAGCGGTGATAGGGGAAGAAGTTGAATACCTCAGGGAGGTTTCTGGATGATCCTTTTATATTCTGCTTCAGCCAAATTCTCTGTCTCAGTCTGGGGAATGGATTGAGTCAAGTGTGAGTGCTTCTTGCTTTTGTCTTAGAAGATGACTAGAAAGAGGAAGGGTAGTGTAGTAGAGAGACTAACCTTAAGAAAGATGCTTATAGATGAGATTAATGCAATAGACTAGAGAGAGCTCAGCAGGATTGTCTTAGCCTTTGCCTAGGGAGAAGTATGGTTTACTTTGGATTTGATCTCAGAGTTGGGGACAAACATGCCCTTTCAGACAATCTTTTAAATGAGGGCCACTCTCTTGCCTTGAATCATCCCCCAGCCAGATCATATTGTCTTCACCTTATCTTGGACAAAGCTAGTGGTTGGCAGCTGAACTGGGACTCTACAGGGTCAGAGGTAGAGCTAAAAGAGTGTCAGAAAAGAGAGGAAGCACTGGAAAGAACAAGTGAAATAAGGAAGAGAAAGCCAGATGGGAAGGAGATATGAGAGAAAAAGAAATAGAACAGATTAAAAAAAAAAAATTTAAAAAAAAAAAAACATGATAAAAGTGCTAATCGTACATTCTGGTTGTGTTAGTGCATGTCATCATCATAAACATTATTTTTCTGGTCACCATTATGTAGAAAATACCAAGAGATTAACACAGCACGAATTTAATACCAAATATTCTACACAGTTAAAAATGTAGTTTCTAGTAGTCTGTTAAACCTAAGGAGCAAACTTCAAAAGTGTTCATATTATAATCAGTTATGAAGAGCTTCAGATAAACAAAAGCAGTGGTCTGTTTTCTACTTTGCTCCCATCTACCTCAAAATTGAAAAACAGATATTGAAAGAGAGGACCAAAACGGAATAATATCTAGCTTGTCACAGCAACTCATGGCAGAAATTTCTGTTCATTGGCACATCCACAGCAGTCGTGGATTAAAAATAATAAATAAATAAATAGCATTTAATAAAGCTTTTGAAAATGAAATTAGACTACAAGGCCATTTGTGTAATAGCAAAAATAAAAATGCTAAAATTTATGAGCCTTTAGAAGTGCAGATAAATATCTGAGATGAAGGATCCATCTGTGGATTTGATTTCATTAATACTTTGTTCCTTTCTTACAAAAGAGGTATCATTTAAGAGCAGTTTTTTTCTGATGGGAAAAACATGTTTACAGCACTGTTTAGAGTCTCTGGCTTTATGTGAAAAAGCACAGAACTGTGCTCTAAATTTGTGTTTCCAAGTAAACATCTAGTTATAAAGACAACATTGAAAACAAACTAATGAAATTCCAAGGTGCTCTAGGATGGCTGTTTTATTCTGATCAGTGGTAGATTGCACTATTGACCAAGTGTCAGACACAGAGCGATACAGTGATTGAATAAAAGTGTATACATAATCGGAGCAGAGAACTTTGCCAGGACTAGCTTTGTTGCTTTTCCTCTAATTCTGAGAGAAACCCTCTTTCATTTCCCCTTCCTCTCTCTTTGCCATTCCCCCCTCATTCTCTTGCAGAGTGTAAATACATTTTACTTTCACTTCCCCCTCCTTTCTCTGTTGGTGCCCCTGGATAAAATAATGCAAGGTGCCTTAGCTGGAGACACTGATGAAATATTTGCAGACCAGATATTAATCTGTTATCAGTTCTGTAGGTGTGAGATGTGATGGGGATGACAGAGGATCCCACTTTGCAGGCTTTAAGTAATTTGAACCAAAGATATTTAGATCTGTCTTTGGACACTGCAAATCAGTTATTATGGGAGGGGAAAAGCCCTTGGGAAGCCTACCTTGAAACATATTTCAAATACCAGGGGACTTGCATGAAAATTGGGTAATGAATGAAATTCTGATTGCAGAAAAATCACCTAGGGACGTGACTGCTGTTGCATGCCACTGCTCTCTATGTAAACCCTAAATGCTTAATGGTATAAACTTCTGTGCTGCAGATTTTGTAATGCATTCTCTCCCTCAAACTGCTTTTTTCCTCTTGGACGAGGAGGGTGTCGGGTGGAATACTAGTTTTGTCCACTGGAAGATGATAAATAATTCAGCAGCTGCTGTGATGGTTTAATAGTACACAAGACCAGGTGTAAAGGAAGCAAACTTTCTCACTGGGATGTGAGTTACCCCACCAGAGAAGTAACAATATGTCTGTAGCTAAACACTTGCCAAGTCTTAAGTAGTACACATTAACTTCCCAAGAAGAGAAGGCATCATCTCTGTTATTGAATCCAGGATTTATTACAGAGTTCTTTGTCAGGATTTTGTTTGAGTGGAGGGAGTTTAGCTTCTGTCAGGGACAAAAAGACTGAACTCTAAAAGTTGTTTAATGCTTGGAATCACTCTACTACGGTAGACAGTGTAGTAGAAGTGCAAGATACTTCTGGGTCTTCTGAGCTATTGTCTTTTCCAAAGCATTTAAATTCTAGATACTGAGGTTTCCTTTGCCACCTCTGCCCTGCATGTCTGAGTTCATAGGGTTGCATGTTGCCCACTTCAACGTCGGCCCTGCAAAGCTTCCTATCCATGTGGTGTCGAGCCGTCTCTGTCAAACTCCATGACACCTACTGACCTTTTCAGACTCAGGCAGCTCAGAAGACAAAACATGCTCTCGTTTTGCTCTCTTCTTCTATTATTTCATTAGCAGAGGAATAGTGTTAGAAAAATTGCAGGGAAAAAATAGTGAAATCGGGAATTTTGACTACAGAAAAGAAGTACATTTAAAAAAAAAAAAAAGAAGAAAAAATCAAAAGGGGAAATTCTTCCACGTGTGTGCAAAAGACCCAGCATTCAGATGGAGCAGATACAATATTACAATTCTTAATGATTACTGCTAGGTATTAAGCACATATTTTTTCTAACTGAAACATTTACAGTGCAGGTTTGATGAAGAGCAACTCAGCATTACTTGCTACATTTTTCTGTATGAAGGAAATGAGGTTTGGTGAGAGAACATCTGTCCTCACTCTTCTGGCAGTTCTAGCTTCCATTTCAAGTGCAAAATGGAGAATTATTTTCAAAATAAAAGCATATTTTCTTGTATCACTGGTGACATATTAAAAAAATAATTTAAAAGCACCTTTTTTTTTTAATTAACACATACATAATCTCTCTTTCTCAAACTGAATAAATGAGTACAAAATCGAATCCATCTGCTCCAGACAATGACAGGAACACTGGCCAGAGTGCAATACTTGTTGCCCAAATCTGCTGCTGTAATTGCTAGTCTGCAGCAATTTGTATTATATGCCAACAATTTTATTTGTCACTATATCTTTTCATCTCTCAACCAAAGTAAAAAACCTGTGATCGTTTCAGTGGCATGCTAACCCTGAAAATCTTCAAAATACCTGCAACAAAAAGAAAACATTTGATTTCTATATTGCAAGGGATATAAACACAGCTAATATAATTAAGCCAAACTGAGGTTTTAAGAAAGGCCAGCCAGTCAGTATAATTCCAGTTCTTGCATTCTGTATTTCTTACCATTTCTGGACGTGCAGGAGAGGAAATGGCAGGTTTGTTTATGCCATCACTAAAACATGAATCTAGGTGAATCATAATATATATGTATATATATATATATGTGTGTGTGTGCATTTATCTGAACTTCTAAAAAGATCAGATTCACTGCCATATCACTCACTTTGTATGCACTTTGTGGAAATACGAACAAGTAAATTCCCATGGCAAGAATGATTACAAAAAAAACAAGTTTTAAATATAAATTGAGGCAGTTAAGGAAAGTAAGTATCCAGAGTGTTAAGTGCCTGTACTTACAGTTGACAGGCGACTACAATCTAGCACTAGCACAACTACAATCAGTGAATTAATTTTTTTCTTCTACAGCATATGATCCATTTGATTACACAAGTGTTCATTTTCATGTCTGTACCAGATCAGCACAGAATTGGCTCCGTATTCCAATGCAACCCACTTTGTTTTGCTTCTGTTAATGCGTATGCAAACAGTAGGAGAAAGTTACCAGAGGTTTTTTCTGGGTATAATCCCTGATTATTTATAGGCGTAACATATTTATTTTCCTTCCCAGGAAGACAAACGTGGTGGGAACCATAGAGAAGAATACAATGGATGGTTACCATCTGCAAATCTGGTTTTACAGTGTTGATGTATTTGTTGTATCTTAATCTCAATGAACATAGGGGTTTTTTTTCTAAACAGCAGACTCAGGATTTCTACACTCATCTGAAATTAATTTCAGCACACATTCAATTTTGGTTATGATCATGGACATTTTGCCCAGACATTTTCGCACAAACAATTCATTTATTTCACTCGTGCTCAGAAATATCTACTGGTATATGAAAAAAAAAAAGCAAATACAAATCCATTTTCTATTTTGTTATTCTAATTTAATAACTTATATTAACTTTCATGAAAGTCATTCACTTCCATGTGGTCCCCAAGCAGAAGCTAATTATATAACTTAACTCATTTTTATTCCAAGACAGAAATGACTAGACAGATATTTGAATTATATAAATATAAATACAAATATTATATATACCTTTATGCATTATCTCAGAAAAAAATGATGGAGCATTGGGAGATATGCAGATGGTCCAAAAGGTGGATGAAAATATCCAGGTATTTGTTTTCTAACAATTTTCAGAAGTACTGTATTGCTTGTTTTTGTTTTTGGCTTTTTTTTTAGGGGGAAAAAAAACATGAGAAAAGGATGTATCTAAGTCTGTGAGCTTTTATTTAGGTGCATAGGGGAAGAGGTTGAATATAAATTTAAACTTTAATGTGACCCTCTACCAAGGAGTAACCAATCTCTTTGTACAGATGTTCAAGGGCAAGCATCTAATTTGTACTGGTGTCAAGGACAGGCAAAAATCTCAACATCTTTCGAAAAGAAGCATTTTCTCCATGGATGTGAGTATCACCAGGTCCAAGGGATAGAGTCCATGTGTTATAGACAGTTAATGGTTCTGTGATCTAATGATCCCCAGAACCGACTCCGCATCAGCATTTTGCTGTGTTGTAAGCAAGTTAGGGGAACTTCAAGTTTACATGCCTCAATTTCCCCATCTGCAAAATAATTGCAATATTTATTGTATTGCAGAAAATAACAGGAGGCTGCTGTCGTGTCGATAAGTGGCTTTGAGATCCCTACATAGATGCTGACTTGGCATGTAGGTGTATATTTACACATGAAGATGTACTCTATTGTTATAAATATTGTGCATTGCAGGCAGCTTGCATTATCAATTTAATGTACACCAAGATTCAATCAAAGCTGTTTAAGACCTTAAAAAAGACATTACTCTGTGTACATTCTGATAGGCTAAGTGTTGATTCAGCCTACACGCATGCACAAATAATATCTTGAGTCATTAGGGTCTAGGTTTTTTAAAAAGCAGTTTTCAAACTTTAAAAAATCCTTTCTATGTATGATCTGTGAGTTACCTTCTACATTCGAAGCTGATAAAATGCAGGAATGTTCACATTCATGAGACAATAGCTTTGACTGAATGCTGTAAAATGAAATAGTCTCTTTCAGTTTTTCCTTTCAAAAGGAAAATTGCATAAATAATACATTTGGGCCTTGCAATACAAAACAAGCACAATAGCTACTTTACAGCTTTCATCAAAATGAAGGCCATCTTTTTCATTTATATTATGGAACTGGTAATACAATATCATCATCTCTGATTGGCTGAAATCATCTAGACGGTGAGCTCTCCTTTCCAGATAATGCCACTTGGTCCCTATGTCAATGGAATGTGTAATAGTGGGACATATAAGGCAAATTTTTTGTCATTGGTTAGCAATGAAGCTTTAAAAAAAGTAATGATGGAGATTTATTGAGAAAGAAGAAATGCTTCTCAGTGAAAAGGAGTAAGATGAGAAAATCTGAAATTCTGTTCTCTTTGACAACGTTTTGCTTTCATATCTGTTCTCCTTTGCATTCTTAATATGTACTGTTTCAAGGGGAAAGGCTGGTTTAACCTCACAAGGACCCTGTAATAAGAAAGTATATCCTTAATTTCCTGTTAAACATTAAATAAAAGTCATTCGACCAGACAGAAAAGGCAAAAAAAAAAAAAAAAAAAAAAAAAGGCATTTGGGAGATGTTGCAAAACAGTAGAAGTCAATGCTGGAGGTATGTTCTCCATTCCCACTGCCATCCTGAGGGCCATTTCCTCTGCCCCACACTCTCAGCTGTGCTCTTTGACAGCTGTCTTCATGTCCTCATTCCACTGTCATTCTTGCCTTTCATCTATCGTATCCTTACTACTGGACTAGAACTGAAATTATTCCAAGCATGGAGTACAGTAGATCACACAAGCCTATTCACAGACATCCCTAAGGGAATTCTCAAGCCTCCATGTTTACAGACATTTTGTGTTTACCTACCAGTTTCTTACATCATGAGAGAATAGAACATTCATGTTGTACTGGCATTCTTTTCTTCTCAGATGTATCCATAAATTGTACATTCCAAGATGAGTTCTCTCCATCATGGTGACTTTTCAGAATAGGGCATGCACTTGTAATGAAAACCAAAGCAAATTCAGACAAATGTTTCAGATGTCAGCCAATGACAGGGACTTTGCAAAGCTGCCTTTTTGACTTCTGAGAACGTCTATACAAAGAAGAAACAGCACTGGTACAGACATGGCAGTTTGTATTTTCTAACAAGTTTGGTTCCAGTCTAGTTCTGTCCACAATGCAGTCCATTGATTCACTGTACAAAGGAAGACCATTGCTTTATTTGGAGACCAGCCTGATGGACTAAGCTAAAAACAAGATGTATTTGACCTAGGTGAAAAACAATCCCTGGAGAATGATTTCTCCTCCACTATGCCTCATTTTACAGTGTAAAATGGAACTTAGCTACCCTGTGAGGGTTTCAAGCATGGCTTGCCATTTCTGATCTATGGCATTATGCCACTAGATGTTGTTTAACTGAACTCTAGTTTGCATGAGATGGGAGATTGCTACTAAACTTCCATGGTTAGTGCAAATCCTATTGAGTTCTCTGTTTCTTCTGCATGTAACCACTCCTTTACTGACCTACAATTCTATTTTCTGCAGGAACAGACTTCTCTTGTTCTGTTTAGTGAATTCAGCAGTATGGGTTCATAATTGTGTCTGCCCGTCAGATGAACCAAAGCAAACTTTCTATGCATGCACTGAATTTGGGCATTCTAAATCCATATCTGGAAACTGAACACTGGCACATCTTCTGTGCAAAACTGCAGCTATTAGATGCTATTTGAATGCCAAGGTCAACTATTAAAATTATTCTCTCCTTCATATCATTGCAGTATTGTACTACAAATGTCATCAGATTGTGACATAGACTGTAAGACCATAACATTAATTTTCATCTGGCCTGCAATTATATTCCTTTCAATGCAGAAGTGTAAGTTTTGACTCAATAAAGAATAATGCTGTATCAGTGCCTTAGCAGGAGATTTGTATAGGAAAGATCCCAGGTGTTTCAAATTCATAAAGAGAAGCTTGACACTTGAAAAAAGTGATCTGGGTGCAGATCAAGTACTGGGTGCAGATCAAGTACTGAAATGTACTTGCTGAGGTATAAAACTTAAGTGTTCATGATTAAACAAGCCCATGGCCTGTTTCACAAAAGGTACCTTCAGTGCAGTTCTGACTCTACAGATATTTCTCCTATATCTAGCTGGACATAATACTCATTTTTTTTATGCCCATCCCATGTCCTGCTGCTTACCCTGCAGCTATTTCTTCTTTCCCTCTCTCTTGCTTTTGTACCATAGGTTGTATTGCTTTTCTATTTAGGCTTACTAGCTGGTCACCAAGTGCAACCTTAGAATTTGGCTGCTAGGTTTTCTTCACCCAATTTTGGAATGCAAGTAATGTATGAAACACTTCAACTAAGCTAAAAATTCCTAGACTGCTTCCCACCACGTCAGTCCAGCATATTACTGTGGTGCAAGGGCAACATTTCCTAATTCTCATCATTCCAGACTTTTCCTTTGGTCCTGTATTGACATGGCTGAGGACACAGAAACCATAACAGAAACATTTCCCATTAAAATTCTGTCACTTTTGCTCTTCCAAAAGCTTCTTCAGAGTTCACTCTTACCATGATCCATCCTTTTAGTAGACTGCTGACAGTTGACTGAGAGTAGTCAATACTCTTTGAGGAGAAAAGAGAAGAGGTTTTGAAGCTTTAAGCAGCATCTAAGACTGGAGGCTTTAATCTTGATAGAACTTACTAATTCTGCTTGTTGTTAAAGAACCTTTTTTTCCGAATCCTATACTCATAAAATAGCATCTTGTGTAGTGATGTATGTCTCTGTTGAGGTCAAGATGAGTCCTTAATTCAACAAATAACCTTGAGGAGTTCAGTGTGGAGGGTGAATACTTAACACACAGTGAACTGAAGTGTTTTTGCAATCTTCTGCACTAGCAGTTGGGTGAGAACCACTTCTTTCAAGGAGAAAAAAATATATTTTTTTGTTTACAGAACTCATAGAGATCTTACTACTCTCATATTTCCCAATGCTTGTGTAACTCAATGAGAAGCAAGACTGCAAGGCAACACCAAAATACACTTTCTATCTTCGTATCTGGAGAGATCATTGGGATATGGACAGTGTCCTACTATTACTATTCACTTACACATCATTATCGTGAAATGATTTTCAGCTCTCAAAAAATACCAGATTTGATTCTGTAATAGTTAGGAGATGAAAAGACAAGTATCTTAACTACTGCATATTTGCACTTCCCACACCTTGGGGGAAGGCCAGCGGGTCCTTTTTTACTGACTGGATTCTTGGTTATTGTTTTGTTTTCTGGCTTATGACAGGACAGGTGAGGAGATGTCACAAGAGAGAAGCTACACTAAGCTAGAACTTTAGTGTTCGCCTATGAAAATCTGGGCAAGTAGATATTAATAATATGTTGTCAACTTCAGCGCAACAAAACTGAATACACAAAGAAAGAAAGCACATCTAAAAGCAAAATAAAATGTATTGTGAAGCATACAGCTTTAAAAAAAATAAAAATGGAATGGACTGCCCAGGGAGGTGGTGGAGTCACCGACCCTGGGGATGTTCAAGGAAAGGCTGGATGTTGTGTTGAGAGACATGGTTTAGTGGGAGCTATCGGGAATAGGTGAACGGTTGGGCTGGATGATCTTTTAGGTCTTTTCCAACCTTGGTGATTCTATGATTCTGTGATTCTATGAAAAGAAAAACTGTGATACCATAAATCTTTTGATACTTACTTTTATTTTGTACATTCAAACTTACTATCTAAACAGCACCTTTTTTCTTCAGTACTTTAGCATGAAAGTTCACAACAAATGAGGCCCAGGCACAAAATAGGTTCAGAATGCAAGCCAGATCTCTACTTGCTTTGATAGGACTGCATCAGGAAGAGTCACAATGCACTGAAGGGACAAGGTGAAACTAACTCTAACTTCAGGGTTGGGAAAAAGGGAAAAAAAGAGTTGGTGGTGACCCTGGAGAATAGACAGTGATTCCTGAAGGCTCCCAGGCAGGGTTTAGATAGCCAAGAGATGAAGCAGCAGCACATACTCAGGGAGAAGTCTAAAGGTAAGGAGGTGAGGGGAGTAAGAACTGACATCAAAAAATAGGTAAACACTGACTTGGCACAGGAGTGTCTTTCAGAAATTATTTCTCACTTAGTGGATCTGTGATTTGCAGCTAGCTCTAGCTTTTTAGCTCCAAATATTCAAGGTCCTTGTTCAACAACTGGCAGAACAGGCAAGCCCATATTCAAAAAGATTAAAGACTCCTGTCCTTAGGTACTGCTGAAAACAAGTCTTCAAAGTACAAAATCTCTTCCTTCTCTTCAAAGTATTAAGTATGGAAGGTGTTATGCCTTTGCTTTAAGCCTAAATCATTCATTTAGCTGAGATACAGTTCTCTAAAGTTATGAAAGAAAATTAAAGAAAATTTTTAAGAAAAATTAAATACTTCATGAAGGCCATTCTTTCCCTCTTTGCTCTCCAACCTAACCCAACTCGTAGACCCTTGTTGGTCAAGCTGTCATTGTAGAAGATTTCCTTCTCAGTGTAGAGCTCCTTCCATCTTTACTTCAAAATGTGCAGATACCAAAGCCTGACAGCAGCAGGCACATCTCTCACAGCTCAGGGTTGGAGAGGAAACGCATCCAGTCCTTCCAAACCTGTCAGCTAACACAAAGGTGGCTGTAATCTCCTCACAGTCCCTGCACTTTAATTCGCTCAGCTCCTCAAAGATGACACGGGGTAATCCTCTCAACAGATTTTTCTATTGCAGACTTTGTATATTGCTTCACAAAGAGCTGCTGGGTGTGTCCAGTAAGTATCTATACTTATTTCTGAAAACAGGGGAGTCCATCAAGGTAAAGTATTCAATCTTATAGGCTCTGTGAATGCAGAGATGAACAGAATATTCTGACTGAATTTGGCACTTCCTCATCTCTCCTCTCACTTCCTACAGAGTAAATGGCTTTTAAGTATAAACCCATTTATAGCTTATGTATTTTCTGTTATATATACCTAAAATGCACATAAATTATATTATAGTTGCAGGTGTTGGACAGAGAGATCACTGATCATTGATCATAGATCATTACAGCTGCTGAAGTTTGCCTCACATAGATCGATGTGCACAGGCAATCTCTAGACCCAGTACCAAATGACTGTTCAGAATATGAGTGCAAACCCTTACTGGCTCCTTGACTCTGCAGGAGGGGTAGGGAGAAAAGTCATTGAGAAAACTGAGAACAGAAAAAGCATCTAACAGCAATAAATTAGCTGTTGAAATATATCAATATATCAAACATGATCCCCATAATTTCATAAATTTAATCAGTTCATGGACAGACTACACCACCTTCACTTTAGTTTCTGTAACTTTGCCCTCACTCAGTTTCTTCTAAACATACAGGTCAGACAACAAATATGAGAGCTATGTGAAAACTGATTTGGGGTAAATTTATTGGAGACTGATATGGTTCGTGTATGGTCTTTAATCTCATAGCTTTCCAAGCCTCTCTCATTCAAGCAAATGGCCACACTGAGAACATGTCATCATAACACATCATGTGGAAGGGCATGATGAAAGCAAGAGCTGCACATAAATATGAGGTTTTCGAAAAAACAATAGGAGGCATTTACTGTTGGAAAGGGATTTTACATCTTTTTCTTCTCCCAGTCATCTCATTTTTAAACAGGAAGGAACATCTGTCCACTTACTCCATACTAATTCTGAAAATGTATTGATACGCTGTTTACCCTCCTCCCTCTGCTGTGGGCTGCTGAAAATGGTTCACTGACATTTTCAGATGAAAATCTGTAACCATTTGGCTTTACTGCCTTTACATAAAACCCACCTTACTTTCTGTGCTGAGCTCAATACAGCAGCCATCTCTCTGTGAGCCACAGCTTTCTGAAAATGTTGGAGAACAGCTTGTACGTCAAAAGTCAAGTATGAAAAAAATTAGCAAGCAAGAAATTAAATCATTAAAACTCATCAGTATTTTGCCCAAAATATTTCATCATAATACTTCACTCTATCTCGCAGCTCTAAACCGCGAAGCACATTGCACAGGATGATAAATTATATTATCTTCATTTTACAGATGGGAAACTGAGGCATGGGAAAGCAAATAGACTTTCTCAATGAATTGATGATATAAAACTTATTTTCTGACTCTCAGCCTAGCATCCTATTCAATAGACTATCCTGTCTTTAATTCCTATCTGAAAATGGTGAAAGAAATAAATGTGCTGTTATGTTAGCTTTTGCAAATCCATTTTCCCTTAGCACCAAGACAAAAAAGCAAGAGTCAAATGTTTAAAATAGTTAAAAATATTAAAGCACACAAGAAGACCATTTAGTTGCATTTACAGCTGGCAGGAGACTCTGGCATTCTATTTTTATTTTATATTTTTTATAGCTAAAGATTTCATTGTAGTACCTGGAAACATGGTAGTTTGCTGACAAGCTTGCAGCTTCAAGTACTCATTTCCAAGCCAACTGTATTTGAAAACAATGTTTGGCACTGAAAATAAGCAGAGATATAAGAAAAATATTAAAATAGCTATGGGAGTGACAGGAAAAAATGGAGTGAGACAGATTCCTCCAGTCTGATCCTTTATGATTCTTTTCTAGTTATTGAGTATATAAATTTCAATCCCCTAGTACAGCTAGGGGGGGAGAAAAATACATGATTATCATATCACTCAAAGTCACACAACTTTAAAATCAGCTCCAATATAAATTCACTCTCTATAAAATGACTTTTAATATTCTTTTCCTTAACATAAGTATTAAATTTTGTATGATTAAAAATTTATTTACTCTCTCTTCCTTAATTTAGATTTTTATTTGCTATTATTGCCGTTGCCATCTGATCTCTACAAAATCTCTCTGCACATTACGGCAACAGT
The DNA here is from genome assembly GCF_026119805.1 of Tympanuchus pallidicinctus. Lineage (NCBI taxonomy): Eukaryota > Metazoa > Chordata > Aves > Galliformes > Phasianidae > Tympanuchus > Tympanuchus pallidicinctus. The sequence continues at coordinate 1,207,376 of NW_026294802.1, forward strand.
GTACCACTAGCTGTGACACGTGGCTGGGCTTTGAAAACTAAACCTTAAAGCAAATTAAAAGTGACCATCCCAACCTGGTGGCTCAGACAACATGCATTATACTGCTCTTTCACAAAGGGGTAAAGGGGAGAAGGCAAGGGGGGTATGAGTCCCCTTCCTGTGTTAAGGAATGTGTCAAGGGACTATGTGTCTACAGCAAGATCTTGTTATCTAATTTACATTGTGACCCACTGGAATTTTGTTGTATTAATTCACCTGTCTTAGATGATTTGCTATGACTTATTTGAGAAGCTGCTGGTACAGCCCTATTCTTTAATAACTCACTAGTTCTGGATTTATCCCAAGAAAAGTAAAATTAAGCCAACGTCATCCAAAACTATCTTTAGTCAAGGCATCACATCTGAATACTCTCAAGATAAAGCACCACCCTTTAAAATCCATGCTAGCTGCTTAGTGAAATGACCCTACTTTGGCTAGCACTTGCGGTCTCCCAGTAGTTTCCCTATATAAAAGTATATTTGATTTCTGTGCATTTACAGAAATGTAAATAAACGCAAAAGAGAGAGGTTGTGTTGCTTCAACCAGTACCATTCAGCTAAACTAAATGCTGTAAATTCTTGAAATCTAGAGACCTAAGCAAGCCAAGTACTGTGATTTAAGTAAAATATAGACTTACATATTAAGCCATATAGAACTACTTGCCTTCTTAGAAAGCTGATGTCAAAGCGGAATCTTACAAGAACAAACCAGAAATGATTTCCTTCTTGCCACTATACCCATTTCATCACATGCCTTCATCCTGACAGTACATTTTGTGCTTTCTGAAGTTAACATAAGTTTTCCTGCGAGTCTTTTTTGACACCTTTGCAGTTTCAGTTTGGCACCACAGCTGTGGAGCACAATGGGAAAGAAGTTCCCACACCTATAGTGGTCTGGAGGAACCCAGTGCCCCGCTCATAGGTATGTCCAAAGACAAATGTGTATATAACCATATTTTATAGCGTGCCATGATTCTCTGAAAATGTAGACATAATCACCTTCAAAATCTACCCGAACTAAAACATCTAACTCAGATTTTTCTGTGCATATTTTTCAGTGAAATATAAGGAAACTTCAGAATTGATTTATTATTTTAATCCAAGATTTATTCTTTATATGAGTTATTCTTTCATGTGATGCCTGTCTGAAATGTTTGTGAGCTTTCTGCCCTCCAAGACCTACACACACACACCCTGGCACATTATAATATCTACTGCAACATTCATGTTTTGTAAAAATATAAGCAAGGCCACCCCAGGCCATATTCATCTGATCTGGTATCTCATTCCTACCAGTACTGTGTCAAACAGAGGGTTCTGTGATATATGCTAGATATGATGTCTCAGTTCCCACTTCCTATGTGCATGATGTCTCTGCATTTCATAGTTGATGTGGGTTTTCTTACCATGGATTGGTCTAATTGATTTTTGAATACACATAAGCTTTTTATGTCTATCATATACTGCAGTAATTTGATCAATCTTTTCCAGCTATGAAGGTCTGGGCTACAAAACCTCACCCAGCTGCCCGCTGCAGTGCCTACCAGTCAAGACTTTGTGGGCCAGCATGGCTTGCTGATGCATAGCTGTCCTTCTGCTCCTTTTCAAACCTTAGAATATAAGGTTTAATCACACTCAATAGAAAAGGAAGTCCCTACATTGCATAGCTTTATTTGTACAGCAGGAGAAAAGGTCCACATTAAAAAAAAAGCCAATAATGCAGTTGCTGGAACACCATCTCCCTTAAATCCCAATAAAAATCAGCAAGAAAAGCCCAATTTGAAGTTGATGTCCACATTTTCACCTTAATATAAACAGATTTTGTCTTTTCATCTCTATGTACAAGTAATATCAGATTTGTCATGGAGTCTTTGTAGAAGATATATTTTAAGCCCTCTAAACTGCCTGAAAAACCCAAGGATTATATTTAAGAGCTATGCTCTTTTTCTTACACAGAACATTGTTAGAGAAAATCATAAGGGCTGAACCATTCTTGCCAGCTTTAATGTTTGCAAACATTTAAAATAAAAATTTTATTCTATTTGGAAACACTTTGATGATAATTTTTGTACATCTTTTTCCCTCTAGAAGAGTGTCATAAGAAAACAGACAAATGCACAAGTGGGCGATACAGACACTGTTTTACTGTGTCAGAAATGCCTCTGATCAAGTGAAAATGTCAAGTTCCCCTCTAACTCTCAAAATGTTGTTAAAATAGTAACAATAAATAATTAATAGTCCAAGTATTAATCTGTCCAAGTGTTACGACACATCTAGTCCAACAGTAAGTAATCTCACAGTAGTTAGTTTTTCAGGCTAATACAGAGCACAGGTTCTTTTGAGGCTAGCATACAATATTAGGTATCATATAGCTAGAACACAATCCTCCTCCATTGTTGAGAAGCACTCTGGTTTTCCAGATTGTATGTTTCCTGTATTCAACAAATAATATATGGTCAAGTCTGTCCACCTTTCAGGGTAAGCAGTTTCCCTCTTGCTTGTGACAGAAGCAGGGAGGAATTTAAGCCTACACAAGGAAAGAATGCAAAGAGGAGACTGTAGGAATGAAATGGAACAATTTCTGAATGATGTTGTTTCTCTAAAATGTTCTCAGAGAGGGCCAAGAGCAAGGCAATTTCTCTAGGAAGTAATATATGAAAGTGGTGGATTTGAAATTACAAGTAACACTGGATGGGACATGTAAAAGGAAGGGATTGAAACAGAATGAACAATGGCTAGAAATACTGTCAAGTCTGTGCATCACCTCCACTCATGCAAACACACACACAAAGGTAGATGTAGTCAGGTGTTTGCAAACACTATCATTACCAGCAGACAAATATAACTGTAGCTCTGGCTACAGTATCTCCAATTTTTTTTTTTTTTAAGAAATGTTTTGTCACCAATCATATGTTCTAACAGAATGACTGTATAACGTGGTGTGCATCTCATCCTCCAAGTCTGCTCTGATTTTGCTGTTTTCCCATCACACTACTGTCAAACATAGAACCAAGATGCTGAGGAGTCACCCAATAGGTCAGTTTTTGGTGGTAGAGCACCTCCCCAGTTCCCAGGGAGGAATGAGACTCCTTTGAGATATATACGAATGGAGGTATTTACATTCAACAAATTAAAAATTGCAAAATAATAGCAAAAATGGCTGAGCTGAAGGAATTTAGAAAAGAAGTACAGGATTTATATTAAATATTGCATTCTCTTACTAGTGTAGGGTATAGTGACAGACAAGAGATGATTTTTTAAAGTTCAATCTATCTCCCTACCTACAGCAACTATCTCAACCTTTATACCATGGTCATCATCACATTTTATCTGAGAAGTTATCAGAGCAGTTGTGAATTTAGGAGTTAAAAGAAAAGGCCTCTTTTTATCTCAAAGGTCATGTGAATGCTATAAAGTACAGATATGCAGTTCTATAAAATCTTCACGTTAAAAAGTACATCTACTAAAACAAAACATATGTGAAGATTCATGTTTCTTGCAGTATAGATCTGTTCCAGTCTTACCGCAGTGACACAGCTGAACTGTGCTCATACCTTGTCTCATGAAGCTGGTCAAATGTGGAAGGAAAAAGCAAGAGAAAATCTTTTTAAATACAAATATTACCCTCATCTCTTACAATTGTTAGCTAACAGGCTTGGTTTTCAATAACCCTGTTATGTAAATGAGAATTTTTCTCAATTTATGGCTGTACAACCAGGTATAAGGAGGAAAACAAATGACAACTCACATGGAGAAGATATCAAGCAGATTCTGCTCTTTCTGTTAAAAGTCTCACAGAGACATTCTGAAAAAGCTTAATTTAATCTGCCCCAACTATTAAAGAATGCCTGTATTGAACTTTTCTTGAAACCATTATTTTAGGAATAAAAATAAGCCCACTTTTCAGAAGAGCTAAGCACCCATATTCTCTCTGGCTTCACCTGGAGCTGTGGATGCTCAGCTTTTCTGAAAAAAAATCAAGCCTTAGAAGTTCATGATACGGGAAAATAAAATGTCCACAAAAAGAGTGGAGAAGTGCTTATGTTATGACATTAAATTCTAGGTCTAAAGTTGTGCTGGGAATAGTTATTTACACTGCCGGTAAATTTCATATTGGAAATCCTAGTCCACTGAGAATACTCTCCCCAACACCCCTTCCCCAAAAAAAGCTCCTAAAATACTGTAAACTTAAAATTCCCATGCATATTTCTATTTATGAAGTTTCATTAATTGTATTCATAAGCACATACATATATGTAGATGTAGCACTGCATACAGAGCAATACATGGCTGTATGTCATGTGTGAAATCGTACTTTATGTGCATACATAAACCTTATATTATTGAGACATTCACTTGTATCCATATCCAGCTCCTGCTAGTACCAAAAGTAAAATCTCAGACCACCTGCTTGGATACATAACTATGGATCTAAGCTCCTTACTTTTCGTTCTCAGGCTCTGTCTCTCAGATTGGGTAGTTGGGTCACAGAACTGGTTAATTTTCAGTCAGCAAGGCAGCAATATGCACTCCCAACAATATCACCAGACAATGAATTAATTTAGCTGTAGATTAAATATACATGATAGATAACAGTGATATACCCAACTAGTGGGTTATGCAATAATACTGTATGCAGCTAGGCAACGTTTTAAAAATCCACCTAGTTAATTAATTATGAATAACAGGCTTAAATTTTTTTAAGTAACTTAAACGTCACTGAAATGTTTACTAGCTAAACTTGTCAAAATGTATGCTATTTTAAACTTCAGCCAGGTTAAAATCTGATGTATCTTGCTGATGTTTAAACAGCTGACTGTTTCACTGCTATCTATTTTAATTAAACTGTACACTCTGAAAATAGCGTTGTGACAAAACGTGCTAATTGCTAATGTTTGAGAAACCTCTGGAGAATGGCCATATGTTAGGAACCACTGTTTAGCATTGACTTGATTGCATTCTCTACATTGCAGGGGCATCATGAAAATGTAAAAGCTAAGTGTTTACTACCTCTGAGGTAGCCCTAACTCTGAAGCATTCAATGCTTTCAAAAATATGGATTCCATTTTCAAAAGCTGTCTAACTCCATTCTCACTGAAATCAATGACAGTAGGTAAATACTTTAAGCTTGCAAAAGTCTCAGTCTGTTAATCACATAGGATTCCATTTCTAATGAGAAGTTCCTCTGTGATCTCTCATATAACCAATCTCTAACTCTATGATCATGGTGGTACTTACACATTCTTATGGCACTCCAGTTTTTAAATGAGCACTGGCCAAGATCCTAATAAATTTCCATTATAAAGAGTTTTTAAAATTTGTTAGTTAATTTGGAGAAACATGTTAGTAGACTCATTTGCTTCTGATGTTTAGCTACTTTAAAATTGAATATTGTTCAATTGCTGTAACTATTGGATACACAATGATTATATATAAACTCCAAATTCACAGCTCACACTGGTGTAAAATAAATGCAAAGGCCATTTCATGCACTTTCTAAGGTCTGTAAAGCAATTTTAGCTGATTAATATAGTTTTTTAAAAAAAACACAAAATAAGTACCTACAGCACCCTGGAATTCAGTTACCCCACTCCCATGGGAAAACACTGAAACATCTTCAGTGTTTTGCATTAGACATCTGTATTTCATAGCAGTATCTCCAATAAAACAAGAAACCACATCTTCTAATGTCATAGGAGAGAGCTCATTTCAGTGAAACAACCTTGCTAACTTAATGAAACTAGACTACTCATAACATACTGCATCATCACTATGGATGATGTTTTTAATGTGGGATGGACTTTTTTAAAGGTTACTGTACCTTTGAAAAAGCAGAATAGTGTTTGATCTTTAGCTGTATCCAGATTTGCTCCACTTTTTGAAAAGGCCATCTTTAGTGAGTCTCCTAAGTGCCCTCTCAAAGTATATTTCACAAAGACTGAGTGCTGCAGGAGTGTTGCAGGAGTAAAGAGTAATTTACTCTTTACATGGAATTATATGTAGAATAAGTAGACACACAGGAGAATAATTATTTGTAGAAGCAAGCCAGAAAGTCTAGTCCTCATCAGTGTTATTGCACCTATTCTTACTCAGTGCTAATGTGAGACTGAAAATAAAGAAAGGACTAATTAAGGAGAAGAAAAGATTTGGAGGTACAAAGCAAGGAAAACAGTAAGTCCGATTATATGACATTCATAAAATTATTAAAAGGAAAAGTCAGAAATTGCTAACATTCAACTTTAATATTGTATTTTCACAGAATCATAATATCACTGAATGGCTTAGGTGGAAGGGACCTATGAATCATCAGATTCCAACCCCTCTGATGCATACAGGGGTGCCAATTGCTAGATCAAGTACTGGATGTCTTTTACCAAAAAGAACTAAAAGACATAAAGTAAGGTGTACTTTCTGATTCTTAAGTTATATGCTAAAGAAAGAAGATGAGGAAGAAAAGGATAAATATATTTGGAAACTTTTGTTTGAACTTCCTTAGTATGTCTTTGGCATCTTCCAACAACAACAACAAAATTGCTCCTATGCAATAACCAAATAGAAATTACTTGAAACCAAACTCACAGTTATCTGTTCACAACTTACACATATGCTGAAACAGACATGTATAAAAGTTATGTGAAGCTATGAGTACATTTGGAGTATGTACAAATAATAATCAGAAGAAAAGGTTAAATTTAAATAACTTTTTCCACTTCAGCTCTAACTCACATTAATATTCTTCTGGAAAGGACTTTCAGAAGAATTTATTGGTTTCTATTTTCATTTTGCATGTATGGTTTGATTTAGTTTTTAATAATCTCAATTGGTCTTTTAAATGCATTTTTGCGTCTGCCACCTGAAAGGAATAATTCCTTTTTCTTCAGTTCATAGAATCATGGAGTCATAGAATTGCTCAGGTTGGAAAAGGTCTTAAAGATCATCGAGTCCAACCACAACCTAACCAAACTACCCTAACTCTAACCCTCTGATAAGTCATGTCCTTGAGCACCACATACAAATGGTTTTTAAACACATCCACAGATGATGACTCAATCACCTCACTGGGAAGCCTATTCCAGTGCTTAACAACCCTTTCTGTAAAGAAGTGTTTCCTGCTATCCAACCTAAATTTACCCAACCTAAACTTGAGGCCATTTCCCCTCATCCTATCACCTGTCACCAGTGAGAAAAGACCAACTCCGCTCTTGCTGTAAGCACCTTTCGGATATTGGAAGAGAGCAATAAGATCTCCCCTCAGCCTCCTTTTCCCCAAAGAATTTTTTATCCTACCGTGGTTTTCAATTTTCCCATCCTTCTTCCCAACCCTCATCCCCCACTAGCCGTCGTCCCCCCCCCCCCCCCCCCCAAAAAAAAAAAAAAAAAAAAAAAAGTTTTTATTAATTCCATTTAAGCTTACAATTTCAAAGGTGGTTTAGGCAGCCAAATTCTGGAAGAGCAGCTTAAGAGATCACATTCTAAATTAAGACCATTGTTAAAGAATATAGAGAGCTGATTGTCACAATGGTAAGTGATGTCTTTTCTGTGTTAAGCTTTCTTCCACTTGATATCCATATGGTTTGCCTCTTTCTCTAGACTTTGAGTAACATACTCCAAACAAATGCACTACTACCCAAGCAGTTCACAAATCCACCAGTTTTCCTGTGTCATGATCTCCAGCCTGAGTGAACATCTGAGCCAGTCTCCTTCTCACAACTCTCAATGTCCATTCACGCTCAGCGCCCTCCTTTGCCGTTATTCACTGTGATACTCCCATGGTCCTGTCAGCCCGATCAATAATTTCGTTGTCAGTTTCAACTGAGATCTCTACATACTGAAACTCCTTCCAAATCCTCAGATCCACATTCTTATATATTCATGGAACTCGCTTCACAGTTACAACAACTTCTTTCCCCCCAGCTCTGACAAATGCAAGCTTGTTCTCCTTATATCCATGCAAAACACTGCTGTAAAGTTCCTTTACAAAAGTGCAGTGGTTTTGAATGGATGCATGTGATTTCTCAGGCTGTGTTCCCTGGTTCCTCGTTTCTAGTGCCTCAAGTGGAAGATATTTTTTTCTGCTTCCCTACGATTTCTGCACTATGAGGTCACAATGTTACTCTTTACAACCCATTTGTCATATTTCCAGATTGTCAGAGTATGTTTTCTCTCAAAGCATAGCATATTGTTTGAAAGATGTCTCTGCAAATACCCAGAAAGCCATGTCAATTACCTTCCTTCCTCTAAACTCCTCCCAAGGGATCATTCTACACTAAAATACCATGCACAAAGAGTTACCTTTCCTTTGGTGTCCCCTTTGCCTGGATCTGCTGGTGCACCCAGTATGGGAGCTCAAGGTTTGTACAGAAACCAATGCAGTGCTCTCCCCTAGCCACAGCTCCTATGAGCTGCGGTTATACAGAAAAAAAATCATCAACAAATATAAAACCTATATGAACAAGACAAGAGGGCAGGCAGCGCTAGCTGCCTTTCTCACACAGCTGCAAGATTTGACATTAAGGCAACAAGGAAGATTGCTAACTTACGCTGTCACTTATGCAGACACCAGAAAGAATAGTAACCAATCAGCGTCTATCCTACATCCCTCAAAGTCCTGCACACACTAGGCTTTTTTTTTCTTCTGTGTTCTGTAAGTAGCTGGGACTTGAAATGGTAATTCATGTTCATCTTTTCAAGCCTCACAGATATCTCATCACCACAGTGTTACTCCAAGTAATGAAACACAGACATTAATTCAGTGTGTTACTACCTCCCCCAGTCAGTCCAGAGGCAGAAAGCAAAACTGCAAAAGTTCTTAAGCGTACATAATTTACAAGATGTTTTTAAATTAAAAAAATAAAAAGCCCCATCTTAATAACAAGTGCAAGATCTGATGTCTGCAAAATACATTCAAGCCTGCTTCAAAATGTTGGCATTTTCAAGACAAGACCATTTAAAGGGCATAACCTAATGAATCATTAGCACCAAAGCCTATCTAAATTAAAAGTATAAGAAGATGCTTTTAGAAGCATCACTCACTCTTTTTTTTTTTTTTTTTTTTTTTTTTCTCCACTCTTGTTATTTCATTTTCAGGAAATATCCAGAAGACCAGTTTCTTAAACATGCTTTTAAAAATGGCTCACTGTGATAGATTTGCTGGAGTTCCTTTTATTTCTGTCACAGGAAATAAATTGGGCTTGGTGTTTTCAAGAAAGAAAACGTATCAGAGCAGGTTCTTATTCTCAATGGAAAGGGATTTATCTCATTAGCAAGATCTGCCCTAATTTCAGATTAAATTTTACGTGGTATGCTTGAGTTCACATATGTTTACAATTTTCCGACAGGTGTCTATTTAAAGCAATGGTATATTTGTGTACACATTAATATTTCCTGTGAGTTTTTATAAGCATTAAATAATCCAAAGCAGGATTTCCTCATGATTTTATCCAGGTTCTATAATATCCAGAGACATTTAGGAAATTGCTCAGAGAAAGAAAAATAACAAACATAAATATAAATAAACCTGTGCTAGCTGAAACGCAAATATTTGAGCTTTGCACAACACAGCTCATCTCAGCTCTGGCCCAAGCTGCTTGTGAAGGCAAGCAAATGCCACAGTCCCTCAAATTCTCAGAGATTTGCCCACATTTCCACACTGCCCACAAAGAAAATTTTGGTCTGCGTGAGTTGAAAAGGCAATTTTCACTACTGAAGCTTTTCCAAACATGCCCAACACATCTATAGCAACTAATAAAGGATAAAAGCTGGTCCCCAACACTATATAAAATAGTTTGGTACGAGGGGACTATAGATTACTCTTCTCTCAATAAGCTTCAACTGTAAATGATTATTTTTGGATTCTCATATTCTCCTCCTCCACCACCTCCACTCCAAAATGTGCTCTTTCTTCAAACAGATTCCTAAAACAACAATATTTCACCAGAGGTACGGAATCTAAGAAGGTCATTCCTGGGAATCGTACTCCTCAAATCTTGCCAAGTTATCTGAGCAAATTTCCTTATGTGATTCTCTGCAAATTAGATTTCTTTGATTAAACTGCCCCATGCCTATTCTTTTGCACACAGATAATTTGTGGGGCTTCCTACACTTGATTTGCAGGTGTCTGCATAGATGGTATAAAGCTGAATCTGGAACAGAATAAGTAGAATCACAAAAGCAGCCTTCAGTGTTTGAGGTCACATACCAAATATGGAAATAATTTTTAAATATATTAAGCTTCTATAATGGTTGAACAGACAAAGCAGGGATCTGACTTTCTTACCTTGCTACTATTAGTTAAAGACGTCAACGTTTGAAGTTTTCTATATATTCTATTAATTTCTGCAGTTTCTTCTTTTAAGAATGTCAGAATTAGCTGTGATCACTTTGCAATCATTTCCCACTAAGCAGTCGCTAATCAGTATCTTGCAAATCTGAAATTTATGGAGAATGTTATGTTCCATGGGATATGCCAAATCACTTAACTCAGGACACAAGCCTTAATCTTTCCAGCTCCTTTGTCAAGGGATGGGTCTCTTGAAATTATGAAGCTGTCATGCCAAGGAGTAGCCCTCAGAATTTGGAAGGACTGATTAGAACTGTTTCAGGCCACAAATCATTCCATTTTTCCCAAAAGGTAAGAGAACTTTGTAAAACTGACCTGGCAAGTGAGATCATGAGCCTAAAGTGATCCCAATTAAATTAAAGAGATTCTCTCTGGTGTACCCGCAAAGGGAAGAAGCACTTAAAGGAAATCTGAATCATAAAATAAAACATAATCTGTTCACTACACACAATTACAAGGAAGAGTAAATCATTACAAAAAAGCTTTAAATATATAATCTATTCTTTCTTTTTTTTTTTTTTTTTTTTTTTTGAGAGTACAAACAAAATGTCTTTATTCTAAAGATTTGAGGGCTTATAACTAATTAAAAATATTCATAACAAACAAAATTACTTGCTCAGTCTAAATAACTCCCTGCCCACATAAATCAAATCAACCCAGAATCACAAATAAATTCCCAGCTTGCCTCATGCTCTTCAACCCTCAGCAAAAGCTCAGCAAAAAATAGCTCTGCAGCATGTTCTGAAAGTTAAATTTGGGCTATTTTGGACCTCAGGGAAAATAAATTCTGAAATCAAAGAATCTTCATGGAAACCCCCTATCACCATTTCCTTTCTATTAAGAGAAAAGTTCTATCATTTATGCATCTCTGTAGATGATATCTACAGTAATATACAAATATCTAAAAAACAGTTTGTTAAAAGACCGGTTGAAGAAGTATACGCTTTTTTCAATAATTTTCATTCTATTCTGACTAGAAAACATCTTGCAAAAAGCAGAGGTGCGTTATAATATCCTACAAACAGGAAATCAGAATCTGCAATAGCATCAGTGTTAGAATCATTTTAAGTTACATATTTGGTTTATATCTTGTCTCAAAGTATAAAAAGTGCAGATGCTGACAATTGCTCTTAGACAACTACCACCTACTAGGTACAGTAGAGTGAAGAAAACCTTTTGACTAGAGATGGGCACTAGCTCAAATTGATACAGCACTGAAATCCAATTCCTGGGAGAATTGTATTTCAATCTCTCAAAGGCATTTTGTGATGTCCAGAATAAAAGGAGCACAACCTGAGCTCCTTGACTCTGGGTGGTTTCTGAACACACCCTTCTGATTCTTCCTCCTGGCCATATTCTCACCACTATGACTCTCTTTTGTGTCAAATATTCACTATTTTACTGTTTTCCATACATTTGTCTCAAACTCTCACCAAAATCACCTGAAAGAGATGTTAAGGCACATGTGAGATGAGGTGGTGATCTGAAACAGCCAGCATGGCTTCACCAATGGTAGGTCATGTCTCATCAATGTCTCATCAAACTAGCACTCACCATGCTAGTGGCCTTCTAGCATGGAGTAATGGCACGGGTGGACTGAGAAAGGGCAACTGATACCATCTACCTGTAGTTGTGCAAGGTCTTTGACATAGTGTCACATCATATCCTTATCTCTAAATAGGAGACATACGGTTTTGAAAGTGTGGGGGGGGGGTTAGACTACTCAGTGGATAAAGAATTGGCTGGGTGGTTGTAGCCTAAGGATTGCTGTCAATGGCTCTACACCCAGGTGGAGGCCAGTCACAAGCGACGTCTCCTAGGGGTCTGTCTTTCAACCATGCTCTTCAACATCTTTATCAATGACTTAGACTGTGGGATTGAGCATACCCTCAGCAACTGTGCTGATAAACCTGAGTGGTGCAGTCAGTACAATAGAAGGAAGAGATGCCAACCAGTGAGACCTGGATAACATTAAAAAGTGTGCCCACAAGAACCAAATGAGATTCAGTAAGACCAAATGCAAAGTGTTGCACTTAGGTTGGGGCAATCCTAGATAAGTGTAGAGAATGGAAAATGAATTCCTAGAGTGCAAACCTACAAAGAAGGACTTGGAGGTCCTGTTCAGTGAAAAGATGGACACAAGCCAGCATTGTACTCCTGCAGGCCAACAGTATCCTGAGCTGCATCAAAAGAGAGGTGGCCAGCAAGGCAAGGGAGGTGATTGTGCCTTTCTACTTTACCCTTGCGAGGTCTCATCTGGAGTACTGTGGCCAGCTCTAGGGCCCTGAACATAAGAAGGATGTGATGCTGTTGTAGTGGGGCCAAAGAAGGACCACAGAAATTATCAGAGGATTGGGGCACCTCTCATATGATGAAAGGTTGAGGGACTTGCGATTTTTAGCTTGGAGAAGTGCAGCATCTGAGGCATGGACTCAGATGTGAATGTCCCAAATCAGTTATTACAAGTTCTAACATCCCTTATACACATTCACAAGTTTTCTTTTTCAACTTTCCCATATGCCTTTACATGTCAACAAAACATTCCACAAACATTCCTTAATTCCTCATCCAGTCAGTCATGAGTCCTTCCTAGCCATGTTCTCTTCCTCCAATCAGGGTCATCATCACATGGCCATCATGCTGCTTACTTGACTTCGTTTTTCTCTTCTTTTGGAGGTATGCTTGGTTCTCAGCTTTGCTCTATAGCTTCCGTAGCTTCTGCTCTGAATAGTCCTTCTTGTATTCCCACAGAGAAGGCTCTAGGAAGACCTCATTGTGATCTTCCAGTTCTTGAAAGGAGCTTACAAGCAGGAGAGGGACTTTTTACTGAAGTAGATAGTGATATGACAAGGGGGAATGGATTTAAACTGAAAGAGGTAGATGGTAGGAAGAAATTTTTCACTCAGAGGGAGGTGAGACACTGGCACAGGCTGTCTGGAGAATTTGTGAATGCCCCATCCCTGGAGGCATTCAAAGTCAGAGTTTCCTGGGCTCTCTGGTCTAGTGGCAGCAGGGGGTTGGAACTAGATGATCTTTGAGGTCTGTTCTAAACCTAGCCATTCTATGATTCTATGATCATGTGAAATAGGGAGAAAGAGATGGGTGTCACTGTTTTTTAAGCCACTCATGATAATTGATCTCTACACGACACTGAAAAAAAGCGGGTGGGAAGCTCAGGTTAATATTTCACGCCAATTTATCTGAGGTTCAACAAGGCTACACAAATTTCATCTTTAGATGTGGCACAATTGACTAATACAAAATCCAACTTTCAGAGTTGGAATTTAATCTAAGGTTGCCAAGCAAGATCTAGATAATTGAAAATATGGCAGCATTCATAACCTTATGGAAATAATCCAGTTTATTTAATAACCTACAGTTACAAAACTGATGCAAACATGCCTACCATCAAAGCCTTGAAAGGTGGACATTTCCTAGTGTTTTCAACTCTGCTCTCATGTACTGTAGTGATGAAAGGCATTTCAGCTCTCCTAATTGTTTCTCTAACCATCATCCACAATTAAAAAAATAACTAACATCACCTTCAGAGCACTATCCCAATCATGGAAAGCTGAAAAAGGAAAAGGAAAGGAAAATGACATAACATATACTTGCAGTGCACCAGAGAAGAACCCAAACTATAAAACTAGATTTCAAACTTTGATTTTTGATTTCAAGACAGATTGAACTCACAGCCGTTGGACAAAATGAGAAACATTTAATTATGTAAAAGTAATTAATATTAGAATTACAGCCTTTTCTTTCTGTGGGCTTTAATCCACGCTTTGTCCACCTCTTACTCTGAAGCACTTCTTCAAACAAACACGTACAGGCTCCACTTAAAGTTTCATGTTCCAAGCAGATCTTTATACAGTGACCTTATTCTGATTATTACTCCATGGCTTTACCAGTCCCATTTGTTCCTAAGCAGAAGGCGTTTAAAATTCCAGAGTAGCTTCACAAACTTCACATGTGACTGACAGTGAACTCCCAGGTTTCTGAAGGGTTTTCTGATATATGGTGCCACGAGACCTAGAGACACACAACTCTCAGAAGTCTGAATGGAATCCAGCTTTCTGAAGCTCAGTCTCAGGGGCATGCTCCAGACTCTGTGGTCAGAAAGATGATGCTGGTAACTAAAATCAGACAAAAACCCCTCACACATGACTTGAAGGCATGGATGTTAGTGGACAGAAAGTCTTTCACATACATACACGGTTGCAAAAGGAAGCAGCGGTGGTAGTTCAGCAGGAGGACAGCTTACCAGTCTGAGTCCTTATCTAAATGTATATAGACCTGATTTTTTTTCTTCACATGTACATAAGATTGACATATCAATTCATATTTAAATGCATAAGCTAGTAGATTCATATTAATAATAATAATAATAATGCTATGAACACAGCAGAGCTCACAAGCTCACTCTGTTGTCTGAGATTGGAGACAATGAAGCAGACACAACATAAGACAGAATTTCCTGGGTGTCTGTAATTGAAAGGTATCTTGCATGCTCTGTTATAAAGTCCTGTTTTCAGTTGTTTCTAGTTTCGCCAGACTCTCAGAATCTGGACTGAAATTTTCTACAGCAGAATTCTGCCTCAGGCCTCCGTTCCTCCCTTTTTTCCTGAGTTTCAGTTAAAACTGTTCAGCTATTTCTGAGAACAAAACAAAAATGAGCAGAAAAGCACATTTTGTTCATTGTTTTTTTATTTTATAAAAAAAAAAAAACAAAACAAAACAAAACAACCACAAAAACAACATAGCACTGAAATAATAACAAAAAGGTCCCGACCAAGGATCTCTACTGTCCCCTTTACTTTGAGTAGGATATGAAAGGTCACACACACATGCAAAAAAAACCCACCCTCATGCCAAGGATATGAATTCTTACATCCTTGTGAAAGGCTACCCAAATTTGGCAAAGTTAAGAGCCTCCCAGGGATTTGGTTCATATGCATCAGTAGAGACTCAGAGCTTAACTTCTGTGTTTTCCCAAGATTCGGCTGCCGCGTAAAAGCTCTAATCCTTTCCCTGTTCCTCCTCCTGACTACGTGGGCTGCCCTGTAGCCATGCTCATGGCCCAAAAGAAAACTAGGTGTTTCTCACCTGTTCCCTCCTAGACACCCTGGAAGCACTTAGGGGAGGGGCTTCAAAGCCCTGGCTGTGCCCCTTAGCTCAGCAGTTCAGGCAGAGAAAATAAAGTAAAAGGGAGAGAAGAGCTGCAGGACATGAAAGTAAAATAGCAAATCAGCACCAAAGAGACAGTAAAGCGAGCTAAGGCAAAAGACAGTAGATAAAGATGAGCAGAAAAGGATAACATAGGAGAGAATACAGGGAAGACATTGGTACAAATGAAACTCAAGAGTCCTAAGTTGGTTTCAAGAGGTGAAATGTTATCAGTAAAGTGAGCATTAAATTGCCAGGTATGTAACTGCCAGCAGCGCCCATGTTGTCCTGGTCTATGGGCCAGAAATCCAAGGCTGCTTTAAGAGACCTTAAAGTCATCTCAAAGAAATCTCCATTTCTCTCTTTCAGACTTTTAAATTTTTTATCTTTTTGTTCTAGTTGAGAAGCTACATATAAAATGTTTGTGATGAAAAGCATACAGGAAATACAAGTATTACGGTATTTACATACAACTTCAATTCACTTCCTTTATGAATACAAATCATGATAGTGCTTTTAATTACACAGCCACCTGCATCATTAACTGCATGGGATAAACATACCTTGGGAAAAGAAAAAAAAAAACTGAACTATATGGGTAAAAAGGCTAGCATCAACAGAATCCCTACCTCATCTCTTACAAAGAACATATACTGATTAACACAAGATATCAGAGATAGAAAACCAAGAACAGTCTTCTAGTCAAAACATTTGACTTTAATAGTTGAAAAGTAAATAGAATTCCATTTCTTTCATCACCTTTCATAGTTACAAACTGTGTGTTTGTTCTGTGCTTCTGAATTCCTAACACAAGGCACCTGGGGTCAGGTTGGCAAAGGTACCAAATACTCCCACCTGGAATGAATGGGAATTGTACTTTCAACATGAAAAAAAACCATGAGGTACCAGAAGCTTAAAAAGTAATGGTGAATGTTAGCCATTTAATGAGGATGGGCCCTGCTGAAAGTTGCAGAGCTAGTTTTTAGTTTTTTCTGGGAGAGGGTGAATCCTTCTTTCTCACAAGGATTTTGAGTAGTTGGATTTATTTTTCTTCATGAATGACTTCAATATTTGGGTAAGCGCACTGGGGTATATGGGGGAAACATGGTTTTGTACCAACTGTGAGGCTGTGAGGAGCTGTCTTTAATAAGGAAAACAAGAGAAATGTTGTGATGTTTGGTAACTGAATGTAATCTTGTTCCACAGCTCCACTAATGGTGTGAGTCCTTCAGAATCATGTTACAGTACACCTCTACAAGAGCATAAATGAGACTTATACAAGATTAATTTGTTCTTAACTGTTACCCAGGGATTTTCAAATTCTGAGTTCTTGATTCTGCTACTTCTCATGCTCTTATTCAGAATCTTCTTGTTGATTTTTTGTGAAGTACCTGAGTCCATGGGAGGAATCATGTATGGTAAGAGTGCTTTCAAAACAGCTGTCACAGTCTCCTCACAATAAGATTAAAGTTAAACGCAGCTTCTTTTTTAAAGGATGATCAAGTGCCCATGAAAGTTGTAATTTCCAAAAATGAATAAATACACATTGCCAATTATTGACAGAAAGTTTAAAGCCATTCCACTTTCTAGGGCTCCGATTTTTATCTTAACTTGTGTGTTAGACAGAGCCAGGCCTGGATAAGCACGTAACTGAACCCCTTGGGGAAAAAACTCATGAGCTTCAGGCTGCAGTGGTAGTAATTCAGTAGGTGGCATTATATCCTTAAAGATGGTATCAAGACAGTCCCCTAGTAGGATATTTCATTAAAAACATCTTCCAAACAGAATCCTAATCTCTGTCCCTCATTTGTTTTTATGGTGAAGCAATCCTGAGAATTTCCTTTCTCCATAAGGCACAAGAGAACTGTGAATGTAAACACTCCTAGGAAGTCACAGAGAGATTATGTGCTAGGACTCCCACAGATGACATAGACACCAAAACCGTAACACTTTAGGTATCAAAGAGATTCTTAAACTCTCTGTCAGAGGCCTATGTTTTGGTAGTTATATTCCCACCAGCGGCCTCTATATATGAACTCTTCTATCAAAATTCTGAATCTGGCTGTTATTAGCTAAATTTTCAGAGATAAGGGTCCATAAAACCTGCAGATGCCAGCGCTGATCCTGCACAGAAGACCGCCTGAACTTCCTGAAGGACTCACTGTCTACTTAATTCAGAGCTGAGGGCTCCCCTTGGTGGTAGGGTTCAGGAAGTCTCCTTTCTGGTCTTTCTCTGGCCTGGGAATTGTAGATGATAGCATTTACTACTATAGATTTTAAATGTTTAGGAGGCAAAGAATTTTACTTTCAGCTTTTCATTCTTGCTTGTTATGATAGTGAGGCATGAGTGAGAAAGAAGCAAAAATAAGGCAGAAACGTTCAATGCTCCCTCAGAAGGAGGGTGCTGAAAATGAGACATGGTTAGAGACAAAATGAATACTTCAGGTACATACCTAGTTACCTCTCGCTAACAAGAAATACAAATTGGAAAGGGTCTTTTCTCATAGTTAGGTAAAAACAAATAAATAAAGGACAGATTTGACTCAGATCACATATAAACTGATATACCCTTTAGCTCCAGATTCTCTGGTTATTCCTGTTGACATCCAGAGACTAGATTTCATTGAAAATGGATGGACAGACCTGTAATTTCTTAACTGACCTTTGAAAATAGGATTAATTCCTAAACCTCTGAAGTACTTCGGCAAACTTTATTGTGAGTTGTTTCCGTAGAGACAACAAGCCACATCGCATTTAAACTTTCCTACTGTGTGCCTTCTCCTCAAACGCCGTGTCCTCTGTTTGGAACTTGGCGATCTGAACATAAGTGATCTGTTTCATATTTATGGATGCTCTTTTGTTGTATTTTTCAAAGAGTACGTGCAGAGAGTGCGTGGTGCGACAAAGGATGTAAGAAATTGTGAAAGAGAAACTTGATCTTGGTCTGAGCTGGCAGGGCTGTGTAGGTATGGGCCTTACAGCACTACACTGATTACTTTGTTGAGACAGAAACTGTAGCTAGTGGAATTTGGCCTTAGACAGAACGAGCTGCTTCTATTTTGATATCCGCAAAGGGAGGGATTGGGGGAGTACTAGCAGGAGTTTTCACGGGGGCCTTAAAAAGCCATTCAAAAAACTGGCAGTGCAAAAACTGGCAGACAAGAAAATCTTGTCAGCCACTACTTCAGGCTTTGAACCATGTACTCACCAACTCCGTGATTCTCCTTCTTCAGAGTCAGTTTATTCAGCTTGTTATGAATGACTTTCAGCTGCTCTGTAAACTGTTATTGTCCAGGCTCCATTGCAATGAGGGGTCACTTGCAGTTTCCATTATAAACCCAGGTTTACAGGTGTTTATTATAACTTGGCAGTTTTCAAATCTGGGTTAAAAATTGGTACACATTTTTAAGACCAGATGGGCTTTCTATCCTTTTCTCTTCTTCCTTCTTCCACCTAGATTTTAACCTTTTAGGAGCTGAAAACAAATTGCTATAATCTGCAATGTTTTTAAAAATATATATTGCTACAGAAATCCATTTCCCTAATACAACAATAGATTTGTGGGCTGTGTTTGTGATACACTCTTTAGGGTTGGCCAATATTGGAGGCTTTTAAAACTTCCCAGTTGTTTGTGACAGTGTCTTCAGTTTGTCTAATTCCTACGTGGCCCTGATCCAGCATGTAGCTCAGTCCATTGTCCTGAGTCCCAATGGCTTCAGTGGTGCTCCACGTGAGCTGTTCCCTTGATCCAAGTTCTAAAAGAACCATAATATATTTGCCAAACATCCTATAAGGGGGGCAGTGCTAACGTTTTTGCTTAATTCTGAAAAGGAAAAGGAAAAACAAGAGAGTTCACTGGAACAATATGCACTCATTCACTCAGGATGAAGAATCAAATCTGCCTCTCAGCTCTGATAGTGCCTGCTTACTTGAGGTTTGTACACTAAACACCAGATTTTCCAGCAAGATTTCCCTCCTATACAAGAAAAACACTTGAAACTGCTAACAGCAGGCCAATGAAAAAGTTACAAAAATTGCATTAATCTTAGATAATTTAGAGTTTAAGTAAATATTCTAAACTTGATATTTCCAGAAAAATCATCAGCAAAACACCTTCATCATGCCTTGATTTCCAGTTGTGGTTGTTGGAAGGATTTTTTTCGTATGTATATATTTTTAAAATCTTCAACTCCTGAACAATCTTGCTTTACTTCCAATAATTCTCCTCAGTGACTGTGGTGCTGCAGACTTCAGTCTGATACAAGATACATGGCTCAATTTATCACTCAGTGTGCTGCGTAATCTGTTACAAGCACAAATGCTAGTTTTACACGGATGCAGTTTTTAATAACAATAATAAAAAGAGCTTGCATCCACAGCTGTTTATTTTTGAGTAGCTTCTTTCCTAAGCCACTTTCTGGGAAAAGTAAGGGTGATAGGCGTATAAAATTCACTGGCTCGGTAGCCAAAGCGATGAAATGCCACTGCTATATTGATTTAACATTGCTGCCATGCAAGCCTCACACATGTGAGAATCCTCTGGACAAACGGGTGCACTGACCTCACCATCAGCACTCTGCAA
>NW_026294802.1:1232500-1275000 GCF_026119805.1 Tympanuchus pallidicinctus
CCCTGGTGTTTGTGTCTAGCATATGCATGTGGTTTTGCTGACTGCACTTGCAGGCTTGTAAATTTTCACCATGGGAAATTACCAACAAAGCCCAATCTGTCTCCTGGCTGCTTTGCACTTTCTGAGGGCGGCTGTACTTGAGCGAGCTGCAGAACGAGAGAGAAAGAGAGAGGGAGAGAAAGGGGGAGCGGGGAGGGGGGAGAGAGGAAGGGTGGGTGGGTGGAGGGGGAGAGAGGTAAATAGCCTTAAATCGGAAGGGAGCTGCTTCTCTGTGGTCTTCCACAAGAGCTGCCTGGGCTCTGCTGGCTCAGTAATAACTGAGTGACCTTTTCTTTTGCTGTATTATGTCTGGCTGGTAAGGGATTGCATTTTGCAGCTGATAAAGCCCTGACTTCATTCAACTCGGCTCCTCACACGCTGCTTTAGGTAAGTTGTCTTCAGCCAGGACGGAGACAGACAGCCTTGGACTGCAAGATACTAAAAGGAGGACACCTGTAGCTCGGATGCGGTCAACACAATTACTTGGCGGATCCTTGAGGACCTCATTATTTTAAACTTAAAGAATAGCGATCTCCCCCCCCATCTCTCCCACCCCCCCTTTATTTTTTTTCCCCAAACAATGCTTCTTTTTGACCTTTCCCAAGGAGAAGAGCTACAAAGCAGCCACTGTGCTTATTGAACTGCCTCCCCTCTATCGCTTAATTGAGAAGGTAAGTGAGGCAACTGTGTACATAAGCTTTGGGTCATTTGTGTATGTGTGTCTGCATCACTCTCTCTCTCTCCCTCTCCCTCTCTCTCTCTCTCTCTGAGTCATAAGCCGGGGCTGCAATCCATACACACATCCCTGCACTGCAACTTTCGCTCGAGCTGCAGCTCTGCTGAGACTGTTTTGTTTAAATCATGTGAGGCTTCATTATTTTTATGATGAGACATGAAATACATGCAAGCGGAGGATGCTGAGCGAAACCCATCTAACTGGATGTCTCGAGAAATAGCAGTCAAAGTTAACAATGAATTGCAGCAGTCCCCCCTACCTCCCCCCCCACCCCCCCTCCGCCTCCGTTATTATTGTTATTATTATTCTTGCTTCTTCCAGAGCCGCTCGAAACGTGCTCTCAATTACCAAGGGAGTAGCTTAATTTCCCACTCCCCGGCTCTAATCCGCCAGCCTCCCCGTACAGCAGTTTCATTTGCAGCCGGCTCGGCGCAGGGTTAACCCTTTGGGCAGCGCGGCGGCGGCGGCCCGGAGGCGGCGGGGGAGCGCCGGGCAGCCCCCACCGGCCACGGGTTACTCGGCAGGAGTCAGCGCTCCGCGTGGGAGCCTTTCGGGGTGGGGGGGCTTTTTGGCTTCCTCTTTTCCCTCTTCGCTCCCGGCGCGGCGTGTGACAACGTGACAGCTCCGTCGGTTCCGACAAAGCCGCCCACCGGCGCAGCGCCGGGACCCGGCGCCGAGGGGTGCCCGGGGACAGCTTGCGGCCGTGCCCTGCCGCCCTCCCCCCGCCCCGCGCCGGGGGAGCGAGCGCTCGTTGCTCGGGCCGGGCCTCGGTGCTTCCGTCAGGAGGAGCTCCGCGGGCGCCCGTACAGCGACTCATGCAGAAAAAGGAGAAAAGTTTTGGTAAGGCTGCTGGTGCGCTGGCTCAGTTCGCAGGAAGGTAGGGCCGGGGCGGGGAGAGGGGCGAGCGCGGTTCCCTCTGCTCTTCTCTCCCGCCAGCGTTCGCGTGTGCAGCGAGGAGACCCCCGTGCCCCCGGCTAGAGAGCCGCGCAGGACCGCCGGTGACAGCGGTGAAGCCGGCCAGGTGCAGCCAACCTCGCTGCGCGCATCCCCACGCCTCCCTCTGCCCCCACCGCCCCATCCCTGCTGATGCTTGGGAAAAGGAATTAGCACAAAAGGCTCGAGCGTCCGGCTCCGAAAGGGAGTCTTTGTTGTAGAGTGTATGTTTCTTATTTATTTTTTTATTTTGCATGTGAGCTGCATCAAAATTGAACTCAGTCTTGCAAATCTCTTGTTGGCCTTTGCCAAGCACTAGCACTTTGCTGCCATGGTAACTGTAATTAAACTGATAAGAGTGGAAAAATGTCAGTATCTCTGAGCCTTGCAGCTGCATTGGAGAAAAAGGGAATCAAATTGGTTCCCAGCACCACTGCTCTAAAAAAGGAGGGAGGGAGTGGGGAGAGCTGGGGGGGTGTGGGGGGGGACACGACAGGGGTAGGAACATAGCTAAGCAGCTCCGTCCCTGAGATCTGGGTACATCTATTTGCTGTGATGTCCCTTAGGGGGCTACAGCCTGCAGGGATGCTCTGGGCCAGTGAACAGAGAGAAACAAGCTTTTAGGCCCAATCTCGCTTTCAAAAAGAGAAGGGGAAAGAAGAGGAGAAATCTTTTGTTTGGTGTCTCTTGGCAATCGACTAGCCGTGTTGGCTAAATTCTTTTAATCTGTATCACTGCTCCCAGCTGTGGGACTGCATAACCATTTTTAGTTTTCACCTAGCCTCCTCTTTTTTTCCCCCCAATCTCAAGCCACCTCCTTCATTAAAAATAAATAAATATATATTACAAAAATCATATTCCTCTTTAGAAGAAGAGGCGAGAGGTGAAGTTTAGTTATATACCATGAAAAATTGACTGAAAAGTATGCAGAAGTGTCTGTATTCAGAGTACTAAAAAAACCCCTTACTTTTATTATTATTATATATATTTTTTAAATCTGGAGTGTTATGGAGTTGCGGTTACTTTGTTGTGTTAACTACAGAAGCTGAGACTGTGCGGATGAATGGCACAGAACAAGAGAGCATAATGGAGGCAATCAACCGTTAGGCTGGTTCACAATGCAATCCAGGCAATTAAAAGCTCACCAGAGTTTAAATGAAATGGTTCTACTTATTTCTGTGCACCACACTGCACAGGCTATTATTTATGTCTCTTTTTTTAATTATGATTTCCCTTAAACTGTCAAATAACTCAGAATAGCGGGGTCTCGGAGGCGATAAGAATTTTCCACAGAACAATTTGCATGCCAATCTAAAACTAGTTACCACTCTTGATGCGCTGCATGCGAGCTCTGAAATGTTTCTTCCCTTCTGAAACCTTAACTTTTTTTTTTTTTTTTTTTTTTTTTTTTAAGTCTGTGCGTATTGTCCTGAATAATTGGAGCACTGAGTGCCTATAGGATGGAGCTACAAAGTGGGAGAGCCTCTGAAAAGCACTCTCTTACTTTTTATTTCTTTTTTATCTTCCGCTGGATCTCCAGCTCTCTTGCTGACTGCACACTGTCCATCAATCTGCTGTGTTCTAAAGACCACTGCACTGATATGTAATTTGCTCAAAACTGATTTCTTTTTTCTTTTTTCTTTTCTTTTCTTTTTTTTTTATAAGTAGAGCAAGTTTTCCCTCTCTTGCTGTGCAACCCCTTGTCCTTGTTTAAACCATGTGTGCTGCAGTGAAGGAGGAGTGAGTGGGCTCTAAAAGTTTGTGAGTGCTGTGGTGTGAGATAGCATCCAGTACTGCCCCGGAGCATCCCCTGTGCCATGAACCTCAGCCGTCCTTGCAGCTTCTTGGTGCCTGCACACAGAGGCTGCTAACAGAGCTTGTTCTGTCAGAACTCCACACTCTGATTCCAGGAAAGGTGATCAGAGTGACAGAAGTTCATGTCTGTGCCTTCTGTCAGGAGCCTGACTTAGCCTTTTCCAGCAATCTTTCCTCTTTATTCTGGAATTCATAGCTACAGATCCCTTGTCAGTGTTTCACTGCGCATTAACAACCACTGCCAGGGACAGGAGTCACTTGCATCCAACTTATCTGGAGAGACGGGGGGAGATCGAGGAGCTTACAGAATGGGTTAGGAAGTTCTCTCATCAAGAATTTGGATTGCCATTAGAAGTCTTATTCCTGGCAGTTTGAGTGCAGCGTCCTGAGGTTTGGTAAGGGGGAAAGAGAGAGAGGGATGCTGAGCAGGACCGGGAAAGTGAATTGGGCTGAAATAGAAGGGGATTGCCTGACAGTGACGGGCACTGAAATGTCTCTGTACTGATTGCAGATCTGCTCCGGGATGTGTGGACAGGAATCCACCAAACTAAAGGGAAAACCGGGTTCAGTTTTTGCAGCCTGGGCGTAGCACTTTGGAGCCGTCCGTGTTTTGGGAGCTCTGCCTTCCTAGAGAGGGGGCAGCAGGGTGGCCGGGCAGCATGGTGTGCTCCTGGTATCACCTCAGGCTGCCCTGGGTGCTGTCAGCCTCAGAGCTCCTGTCTGTACCTGGGGATGGCCAGGTTGTGGGGCTGCAGCCTGTGGGAGCTGCAGGTACGCCGACTGGTGCTCAGGGCAGCTATAAGCACACACGTTATTGGGAAGTGGCACTGTACTGGAGGTGGTCCGGGAGGTGATCTGCATCAGTCTGGATTACGCCTCACAGGAGAAATAATCAAGTATTCTGTTCTCAAAATTAAGTGTTTTAATCCAAGTCTGTGAATAAAAGGGCATGTGCAGAGAATTCCGAGCTGCTTAAAGCACTTCTTGGGGCACTGCTTGTGTTTTGTTTTGACTCCAAAAATAAACTTTTTTTTTTTTAATAATGAAGCTGTAGTTTAATTTTAATTTTCATTAAAATAGAAGTAGCTTCGTTGTAAGTAAAGTGTGAAAAAGATCAAAACTGTCTAAAAGGAAAAGCATGCCTTCCCTCCTCTAGCTGCTGCAGACCAAATCCCAAATCCTTAATCTGGAGATGCTGCCAGCAGGATGTCAGGGCCACCTTCTCCTTGCCTCAAGCTCAGAAGTGTGGGGCTGTTAGCATGACCTCTGAGGGGTGTCTGCCCCTTTCCACTTGTCTCTGTAAGGAGGGTTTGGGCTAACCAGCGTGACAGCGCTCTGTCTGCTTTCCGAATGTAGCAAGAGCCTCAAAACAGTGCCAGACTGTGTGCCACACAGCGCATGCTGGGCTTGTATTTATAACACAATAATCTGGTGTTTGCAGCATTTTCCTTAAGAATTACCATGCTTGATTGCTGCAGCATGCTCAGATGCTGGCTTATTCAAGCCCTGTTGTTGTTTCATCTTGTTCCCCTTGTGGAGCGCAGGGCAGCCCATCAGCTGGGATCAGGGACGTGGCGTTCCTTATCAGCTGACAAAATTTTTACATCACGATTTTTTTCTTTAAAGCCCTTAACTGCATTAGCTGCTAGTTTATCCTGGCTTCCCTCAAGCTAAAGATTAAAGTCCCAGAGCAGTCCTCCTCTCTTCTGAACTTTTTCACTGAGTTCCACAAAGTTGCCAACTGCGGTTTGTTTCGCGTGCCTGTCCTCTGTGTGGTGGTAGAGGGGGTCAGGAGTAAGTGTGCTCTAAAGGGGTATTTATATATATGCAACTTCACAGATTAAGCCTTTTCACCAAGCAGATATATTGGCGATCCTATAAGACTGCTCTGTACCATTAGTCTGCTACAGGCGCTTTACAAAAGTCTCTGCTGTTTTCACTGTTCTTAGTCGTTTCCTTGTAGTTGTGTTACATTGCTGCTTCACTCCTGCACCCTGGGCGTAGGGGAGCTCTCTGGCAGCTGGATATGCTGCGGTGCTCACTCAGGATGAGCGCTGTGTGTTCTTTCCCAGCCCTGCCCAGCCACAGAGCCTGTGCAGGTCGCAGGCTCTCATCCTCCCATTTGGGAATGAGAAACAGACCTCACGAGTTGCTGAGCGGTGTAGGAGCATTGATTGGAGGGTAATGGGAAGGCGGCAATGCCATTTTGATACTTACGGATAGTAAAATAAAGACCTTGGATTATCTTGCTAGGAGGTACAAACATTCGGCAGCAGTATTGCCACGGTACTTCGAGGTGCTTGCTAGGAGAACTGGCTCTATAATTGAACAGCTAATTTATCAGACAAATACATTCATTCAAAATGCATGGTAGAGTGTTTTGCAAAGCTGGGAGCGGGGATGTTATATGTATGAATTACTATAGTAATAGTAAGAATTACTATTTCTAATTTGTGGACTAACTTCACAGGTGAAAGTCATGAGTTCAACTTGATAAACCCTGCAAAGTCACATAGCTGGCTCTACACTTGCTGCGGTCCACGTACATTCATTGCGTTTCACGTACACGTATGGATCCCTGGGATGCCTCAGCTGGCACAGCATTTAGCCTCTTGTCTTCACAGTGCTGATATTCATAAAGGCACGCTGTACCATCACTTCAAAGATTACACTCATTTTCATGTTTTCCTTACGAGACCTTTAAAAATAGGTAAAATAAAACATCAGCCGGTTCGTGTTCTCTCTAACTGAGAATGCCTTTCTGAGGAAGTGTGCTGCGGCACCGACGGAGATGCGCTGATAGAAGCTGGGGCTGCAAAGCGTTCCTAAGAGCAGTAGTGTAGTGTTCTTGATGAGGAGCTCTTGAATTTGCTGTTCTTTGTTACAAGACTATTTGACCTTTCCCAGTCTCTGAGTTAAGAATGGGGTGCCGTGCCCTGAACTTGGGAGAAGGATTCTTTCAGCAAAAGCATTTATTCTTGTCTTACAAAATTCTCGTTGTGATGCTCAGATGCACTCTAATGAGTAGCAATTTTTTTTTTATTTTTAGTTGCATCTCCGATTGGCTTAAAACAGTGAGATAACCTAGTAATCGAACTGTGTGTCTGTTTTCTTTCCTCTCTGATGCTTGTTTGATGTACAGCAAAGCATCTACAAGGCTATGATTTTGCTTCTTCTAAGAAATGACTTTCAGAGGATCAGTGTGAGTGTAATCGGCTGGCAGTTCATGAGACCAGCCAAGAGAGACCAGTCTGTAAGCACTTTGGGGCAGTGACCTCCTCTCCCCATTTACAGCAAAACTGAGGGCCATCGATTTTTTTGTATGGATCTCTGGAAGGCAGCTGTGGTGCTCCACATGCCATTGCTCAACTGTATTCCACTTTTGCCCATTCTGTCCCTTAAACAGGGGTTCAAGGGTTTGAACTGTTATTTCTTCTCTCTGCTATTGCATTCAAAGGTATACATAATTAATGGATACCACTAGACTCCTTTTCCCAAACTATCTGTTTGGCTAAAATTGGGATTGGAGAATGGGGCAGAGATTTTGTATCATTATTATTATTTTTTGTGAAAAACTAGTAACTGTCTGACCTTGTGCAGCTTATTTAAGGTCAGATTTTTCAGCAGGTCCTTAGACTGAAGGATGCAATGAGAGATGCTGGTACTGAAGTCTCTATAAATCTGATTGCTTCATTCATGTGCCTAAGAACAGAAATCTTAAAAAGCAAAACTCCTACTGCAAAAATATATGGGCCAAACCTCCCTGTAACTCTGCTCCCTTACCTTTGATAGCTTCAGTCTTTCCATCTCTAGAATCTAGAGTGTTCATATGTTTTATAGTTAGTGCAAATTAGTCCAGACACACAACTTCAGGTATATTTGCTATTGCACATAGGCTGTTTGATTACATTTTTGAATGCTAAACATTGAGAATGTTGGGCCAAAGTAACTCTTTAACAGGACTGTTTTAATTTTTCACTTTAATTTTTCAATCATATTCCTTTTCAGCAAAGAGACCGGGTAAATGAGGTGGAACTCAGATCAGTGGAAGTTTCTGCTCTCAAGTTTATTTAATATTGTTTTCAGCTTGCTGTGGACTCGCCAGATTATGTCATCCTGTCTCTGCAGTTGCCTTTATAATGAACTGGGTGTGTGTGGGAGGGGAGAGGTGGAGGAAGAGAAGGCTGTGAGGCTCATTCTGGAGAGTGTCTGTTTTCACCCTTCTCTCTTCTTGCTGTGTTTCAGGTATACAAATGCTCTCAGTCCAGCCAGACACCAAGCCGAAAGGTTGTGCTGGCTGCAACCGTAAGATTAAAGACCGGTATCTTCTAAAGGCCCTGGACAAATATTGGCATGAAGACTGCTTGAAATGTGCCTGCTGTGACTGCCGCCTGGGGGAGGTGGGCTCCACTCTGTACACCAAAGCCAACCTTATCCTTTGTCGCAGAGACTACCTGAGGTAGGTCGCACCTGTGTCGTGTTCCTTGAGAAACGCAGTGAGCCTGCTCAGTCCTTCCTGTGTAGGTAGTGGTGCGTATGCAGTGCTTGGAAGCTGCAGGACAAAGCATTTGTGGAGCATGAGGCAACCAGCTGCAGCAGAGAGGTGAAACTAAATTCAAAGGTAGTATCGCATGCTCTTGAGTTTTGTGATGCTTATGGTGAGGTGCTGCGCTGGGAGGGAGGTGAGAACAGAGTAACCCCTGGCTCAGCAAAGTGCTCGTGGAGAGCTGATCCTCCTAAAAGCAATGCAATGTTCAGCCTGAAAGAGCAGGGCCACCTGAGTGGCCTGCAGCTGCTCAAGTGTGGGTTGCAATGCTGTGAGCGCTTGCTCCATTTGGCTGTGCGTATCCGCTTCTGCCCTTTGAGTTCACCAGAGGGATTGTGGTAGTGGTCGGAGCTTTAAGGAACGTTGTCATTTATCTGCTAGAAGCTGCACTGAGACAATCCACTCACCTTCCCTGTGCTAAATAACCCCATAGCCAATGGGCTCCAACCAGCCCACTGACCCGTGTGGGACCTGGGTGACCCAGCACTGCTTTTCAAACTTGGCAGACCATCCTCTGGGTGATACTTCTTGAATATGGCAAACCATCACCTGATTCTCTGCTTTCTTGTTTGCTTGTCAATCTTCTCAAAAACAATTGGGGTATAAATCGGCACAGTACCAAACTAGAGCGTGCATGTACAAATAGAGCTACTTGCAGAAGCTGAGGTTAATCGAGAAGTTTGGTCTCTCTGGGCTGTCAATTGTAAATAGAGAGAGGCTCCTCTGGGGTGATTCAGAGCACCTATTTCATAGAGGAGCACCTTCTGCCATTCCCTGCAGAGGGGGTCTAGTGAGACTGGCTGCCCGAGGCAGGTGTGAACTTCTGGGAATATTTCCCCTGCTCCTGTAGCAAAGTCTTTTCCTTTTAAACGGACATTCAAGTCTGTAATACATTGGGGGAAAATTAAAATTCTCTTTACGTGTGTTAACTTAAAAGTTCAGTGTAGGCACAGGTAGCAAATACGAAGTTTCCAGGTTGTATGGCATGAGTGGGTTGGTACAGAAATCAGGATTAATGTGTTAACAGGTCTTGGTACTCTGGCTCTCTGCATTACAACCTGTTTTTTCTAGAGTAGAGCAAAATTGTTTGCAAGTGTCTTAGGCGTTTGCTGAGCTGGAGCTGCAAAGCAGCTTAGTGTTCTTCAGACAGGGCCACTTGGATCTCTTAGTGGTAAAAGTGCTCTGCTACCCATTAAAGCTCCATGAGCTGAGCACAAGACAGAGTCTGCATCTTAAAGGCATTGTGTTAAAGCTGCCAAAAAAGTAGCTAAGAAAATCTTACTTTTAAAAATGAAGAGGAAACTGTTTCATGCAAGAAATAGAAGGGGATCATTGTATAGAAACCTAGGTTGCTTGTAATCTTAAATTGTGTTATAGAGAGAGTGGTATGAACAGCTTCTGGGGGCAAATAGGTGCTGAGCCTAATATTTAAAACCTGTTCTAAGAATCTTTCTACAAGTGCCTGCAGGAGTAAGAAAACTCTACTGTGGCAATTTGATCCCCAGATTTACTGGTGGCTTTGAACTTAGTCTCCCAAAGACTCACGCAACAGATCGAGTGTTTTAAAATCAAAACCAAAAGTGATTGAGTAGTAGGGATATGAACAAAACATTTCCACATTACACACGTGTGCATGCATCTCATTGCTCTCTGGTATTTAAAGGTCTATCAGGAATAAATATTTAGCAATCAGAATGTTAAAATTCATACTATGTGACTCAGAGAAAGGTGACTGTGATTTTTACACCGTGGTTTATCTGTCACAAATGCTTTCGAAACTGTTTTTTTTGTTATTTATTCATCTGCAATATTCACGTTTGCCCCAGTGAAACCAGCATACATGGCAGATCCTGTAGTCAGTCTAAAGATGTTTTGGATTTTGTTTCTGGATTTATCCAGAAGTCTTTGTGAAGTCTTAATGAAAGTCATAAGTCTTTCCTTAGTGATTCTTGTGAATGCATGGATTTAAACTTGGTATTTACTCTAAATTTCATACTGATGCACTTAAGGTAATTGCAGATAGTTTGCCTCATTGCGTCTTGTATACTTGGTTATGCAGTGAACCTATAAAAGTGATCTTTTTAATGTTAATGTAGAAACCAGTTAAATGTTCTCTAGCTTTGTAGTCAAATAAGCTTTCATATTTAGCAACTCACTTGATATCAATTTAAAGAAAAAATTACTTAGCAATAATGATCAGATTAGGGTTCGATTGCATTTTCAAGCTAGCCTCTTTTTTGTTGTTCTTGTTCTTCTTTTTAACTATAGAGGAAGTGTTTGCTACATACAAAACTGTTCCATCTTCCTATTAATTTATGTGGTGCCCTCTAGAGGATATGTGGCTTGTATGATATTATAAAGAGTAAAATTGCTTATTAACTTCTCTCTCTGTGTTCATTATGTATTTCAGTAAGACAACCATTCTACAGATACTATAGGCAATAATGTAGCCAATTTGTGTGCTTTGACATCCATGGTTAATTCAGAAACTATGTGATTGTGTCTTTGGCTATTTGCAAAAATGCTTCTAATATCTCTCACTTAGAAATGCCTGCCAAAAAATATTAAAGATTCTCTCAACTGTAATGCATGCTTTTGTTTGGCATTTGAGCCATGAGATACCTACTCTGAGTCTTTTATAAGTACTCTCTATCGCCAAGACTTCAAATCTTGCTTTGTTTTAGCTCTCCCTTTTGTTAAAATAAGTTAATTTTACTATATTAAGACCTTACTCTCTAGGATAGAGGGGGTCATGGAGATGGAGGTAATGAGCTTGGAAGATGTTCTGGGTGTGAGAGGCTTTCCCCTGCAATCTGATTCAACTAAGTCACTCCAGTGATTTCAGAGGTGGCATGTGGCACCCAGGGTATTGGAGTGGTCACAGCAGGAATGAGCTCTGTTTTGTTAACGAAGATGAGAACTGACTTGAGTAAAGAATGGGCTCAATGTTAGGAATAACATACGTGGTGAAAATGATATGCAGAGTATAATTCCCCTGCAGGCTTCTGTCTCCTGCTTATACACTCCTGGGTTAGAAAGTGAAGACTTAATTTAAGGAACTTAAGTTTATGCCAGTATTTCAAGTCCATTTACAGTAAGTGAAATATGCGAGAAGTTGGCT
The DNA here is from genome assembly GCF_026119805.1 of Tympanuchus pallidicinctus. Lineage (NCBI taxonomy): Eukaryota > Metazoa > Chordata > Aves > Galliformes > Phasianidae > Tympanuchus > Tympanuchus pallidicinctus. Next base: position 1,243,691 of record NW_026294802.1, read on the forward strand.
TCCCCCCCCCCCCCCCCCTTTCCTCCAGAGCTGTGCAGTGACATCTTAATGTATCAACCTATCCTGCTCAGTCCTCTGTTCTGACTGGCAGCATGTCCATTTACAAGCAAAATATTCCCTTTGAAATCTGTCATTACTGCCATTAATGACCAGTCGTTATGTTAACAGCCCCTGGGCTGTTAACATATCAAACTGGTTGTTAACTGGAAGGTTATTACTTATTTAAACCGCAGGTATGGTTTGTGTGAAATGTGCTTTGGTTATGCATTCTGGGCTAGTTCTGCTCAAAACAATGGGAAAAAAACAGCATAGCATTTGCCTTTGGGGTGCCAGGGGATTTGCTTTCTATTCCATCTGCTCATTTGATTTCTGCATATTTGTGAGGTCCTCCTGCCCCTGGGCAGCCTCCTAATTTCAGGTGCAACCGTGTGCAGTCCCATCTTTTTAGCTTTGCGTGCAAATGGGCAGTCACAGATACTTCCAGATGCACAGTAATGCAAGCCGCGCATCTGAGATTAATATCTGGCCCCTAAAAGTGTGAAATGAAAGACCGACAATTACACGTAACTCAGTTGTATTAAATAATGAGCTTCCTCGGATGCAGCGAAAATATGAAAGTACAGCTGTGCTAAGCTAGTAGCAATGTAGGTCAATCACCCTTTTCACTTAGGTTTTTAACTACGCAAACCCTGCTGAGCGACCAATGACTACAAAGTGCTGTTTCATTCCTATTTAATTTTGGCAGCATTTTACTGAAGAGCAGGCATTCATGCAGCTAAATTATCTTCACCGTTTCTGGTTTTAACTCCAGCTCCATGACACTAAATGTTGGAGTGCATATCTCTTAGTAAACACAAAGAATATGGTTTCTGATTTTTTTTCTCTTTTTTTTTTTTTTTTTTTTTTTTTTTTTTTCAAATCCATCACTTAACATGGAAATTGAATTAGAACTTTTATTTCTTTATGCATAATTTCCCTAGCCAGGCAAACAGATCATAAGAAAAGGATTAACAAAACGGTGTGTTGGGGAGAATTTTTACCCTTAAACACATTTAGAGTCTTTCCGAGGATGGCACAGCGGTGTGCCCCCCGCACTGCCCAAGCTTGGTAACTGTTTGGCTTGTAAATGTACTACAGGCTTTAGAAGAACCACAGAATAGCTCTGAAGAGGGGTTGACTGCTATCCCTGAGGAAAGGGACAAATCATGTTTTTTCTTGTTTTCTCTCCTATTTGCTGATCTGAGCACTTGAGACAAACCTAGATTTTAGATTATATATTGGACAGGATCCTGTAAATAATGACAAGTGACTACAGAGAGTAAAGTGCTCAACCACAAGCATCATAAAGATGCTGCCTCTGTAAAATATTTAGTCTGTGAAAGGGTACAGACTGAAAAGAATAGAGTTTAGGAAGCAGCCTTTTCCTGCAAAACTGCTCTCACTCTAAAAGCAATTAGTATTTAAATATGTATATATTACGTAGTAGTACTTAGAAATTCAAGGAAGACTTAAAATGTCCTATCATCTAGTATTGTTTAGCAGTTCCTGTTTCTCTTATGTCACAGAAAGCACGCGTTAAATATTGCAAACATATGAAGTACTGGCTCTCATAAATGCTTGTACAAATACTCTACATGGATATTTTCATGGATAAAAGGATGTCAGATGTTTTTAAACTGACACCTCAGTATGCTTCTTGCCCAGTTTAATAAAATAATGATAAAATTTTAAGGATTTAAACACTCTTTGAGTTTTCAAGAATATTGAGGCAATTACAAAAGCAAGGTTTAAGAGAGCTCTACTTTCTTTAATAAAACGATCCTTTATTTATTCATAAATACCTTGATGCAGTAAGTGTTAAAGTATAAGGTACTATTTTGGAGGAACAGGTCCTAAAATATTTTACTGTATATATGGATTTTTTAGGTGTAGTGTCTCCTTGTTGAATTTTTGCTGTGTATGGGAGATTCGTATTCCACTAAATTTACATTAATTGCAGCATTTAGCATGTCTTAATAAAAGAAAAAAAAAAGAAAAAGAAAGCACAATAACACTCTACCTCTAATTGACAGCTCTTTTGAAATACTTAAAACACTGTTCCAGTTCTTGAAGGGATAAGGGTATACAACAAGGGGACTAATGCACGTACACGCAGTTAATTCACTGCAATTGCAAGGAATAATGGGTTTGATTTAGTTACACTCTAGCTAGTTTAGCTCCTTATTTTAGTTCATCTGTGATAGCTTTTAATAAGAAACATTCAATTAAGCTGTTAAAATTGGTGTTTAAGTCATGTTGAAAGGCTGTAAAATATGTGTACTCAAGTTTGACGCTCTTCAGTAGTTCCATGTGTTTGCTAGTATCTTCTGGTATTTTTCTTCAGAGCTGCCAAATTTTTAATAATTGTGTTATTTTTAGTGGCTTAAAATACACAGTTTAATTTCCAAGGATGTGAATGTTCCCTCTTATATGGCTTCTTGAAAACCAGACACTTCTTGTGTGTTGTCAAAATACCTCATTAATCCCCTGGAAACGTTCAAAGAATTTCAGGAGACTTTTCAGATGAAAGTACATTGCATCTTAAAGCCTGTCCTATATCTCTTCATTATCTTGCTGCAGTACAGCGTATATTATGGAAAATTATTTTACTGTAAATATTTTGTCAATTTATAGTGGTTCAGTAAAGCTTGTAATTTTGGGGCAGGCTTGGTTAGTCTGCAGCGTCAAAGGATGGGTTAATGTTCTTGTAAAAAATACTAAGCAGACCTGTAGAATTCAGAAATTGCTTTTAAAATACATGGAACTTGCTCCATTTTTTCCTTGTTGATTTTTTTCCTTAGAAGAGACTTTGTGACTAGTGCTCCTATGGAATATGTTTAAAATAATACTCCAGTTAAAATGCTTTCCTTCAGGAGCGAGTATTATCAACTATATTATGGCATGTGATTTGACATCCAGGGCTTAATTGCAAACTTTCTGCATTTTTTGGCAAGAAGCATACACAAAACAATGTGTCTCTGTACTGTGTCGTAGAGCAATATTTAGCTGTTATTGCCTAACATAGAGATGTTATTAAGAGGTCCTAAATTCTGCTCCATGCCTGTTCCTTACAAAAAAAAAAAAATTAAAAAAAAAATAATTGAAGCTTTCCTTATTTTTATTTTGTCATAATTTTACCCAAAACTGGAAAAAAAAAATCTATGTATGTGATTTTAAAAAATAATAAAATATAAAATTATTTTGAATTTCAACACATTAGACTTGCTGTACCATTCAAACGTTTTGGATATCATAAATAATATTCCCCCGCAGTGTGAATTTCTGACTAATAGGTAACAAACATAGTTCTGCTTTCAAAAAATAGAGTTGTGAGCACATTGAAAATTGCAGAAACTTCTCAGATGGAAATAGAAATTTCTTATAAAACTTCATAATAGGTAATTGAGAATCGGCATTGAAAATGTTCAGTGCTATTACACACTTTCAGCCCTCCTGACTTTCAGAATTGCTTTTTCTTTTCTCTAAAGTTAAATATGTTCATGAGGAGTTTGGAAACCAAAATGCTCAGTATGTAGTACTTAATTTCTAAATTAAATTGCTCTTTATATTTAACGTATTAAGGAATGTAAATTTTGGATATACCTTACCAGATGTGTTGTGTTTTGGTTGCTAACTTCCCATTGGATATTTTAGGATGATGGATGGCTTTTAAAATAGAGAAGAGACACAAGCTTAAATTTTTTTCCAGCTTAAATGTTCTTGAATTTATTAAATTTTTCAGACTTGCTATCTGAAACATGGAGTCTACATTGCCAGAAATACTTGCGTATTTTACACCTGTAGAATTCTAATAGTGGTGTTTTTACACCCTCCCAAAACTGCTGCTTCCATATTCTAAATCTTAGCCTTTGTGCAATTGAGTCTCTCTCTATATGTCCCGTGTGTTTTCAGATAGCTATTACGTATCAGTAGATATGCGTTTTAAAAGAGAAAGAGCTATTTAAGTCATCTCTATTTTTGGTGTGTGTATGAGTCTATAGAGCCAAGCTTTCCTGAGAAAGGACAAATCAATGGGATAGTTGTATGTGATTAGGCAAAGAAAAACCCAAACCCAACAGTAGTTTAATTAGAAATTACTAAAGTTTGGATTTGTAGAAACTGCTGCATTAAGAAAGTTCTGCCCTTTTTTAATATTTAGACTAAACTGAACAAGCCTTAAACATACACTGGATCTGGCTCACAAAAGTATTCACAAAAGTATTAGCAGAACTTAGAATCATAGCATCATAGAATGGCTTGGGTTGGAAGGCACTGTTAGGATCACCTAGTTCCAACCCCTTGCTATAGGCAAGGACACCTCCCTCTAGACCAGGTTGCTCAAAGTCCCATCCAGCCTGGCCTTGAATGCTTCCAGGGAGAGGGCATCCACAACCTCTCTGGGCAACCTGTGCCAGTTTGTCACCACTCTCGCAGTAAACACTTTCTTTCTAATATCTAGTCTAAATCTACTTGACCATATACAAGTGGGAATATAAATTGTTTAAACAACACAGGATAAATAGTTTTGCCAAATTTGATCGTTAGCAAGCCGTGTATCAAAATGAAACCATTCATGGTTAAAATACCTTACATGCTCTCCAGGGTCATGTCTTCTCTGCATATCTGCTTGATATTGTATTTACGCATATATTTATGAAGAAATTGTTGTAGAATTCTTTCTCAATTGTAATGCAAGTACCTGAATAGGAATCTAAGCATGGTTTTGTATTCCCTCAAACTGTTTAAGACAGACTTCAAGTGCATGCTAACAATTAAAAATCTCACTAGCCCCATGGCAATCAGTGAAGTTAGTGGTGTGCTGAAATGTCACGCTAGAGTGCGGGCACAGAGTATTCATAATTCAGTCTGTGTTCCAGCTTTGAATCAGAACTGCAGCTACTAGCAGCTGAAAAGTATTTAGCACCTCATTTTCTAAGAGTACAATAGCCCCAGTTATTATCCAAAAAATATTTTCGTTCAGGATGAGAGTGAACTCTGTTTATCTATTTTATCACAAAATGTAACACAACACAAGGAAACTCTTTGTGAGCAGAAAATCTCTGCTTTTGTGAAATAGATTTTCAGATCTGGATTGATGTTCCATGGGAAATTCTCCTGCAGTTCTTGTGTTAAGTGGCATTCTGCAGAAGTGTAATTTAAGCTTTTCATCTTTTCTTTGCAAAAATGATAATGTCTTGTGTTGGCACATAGTGGATGAAAGTGAGAATTGCGCAACATGCAAAGATAAAATTATTTCTGGAGAGTAGAGCAGAGCAGATAAAACATGTTACCACATCTTTTCTATGTTTTTGGAGAGATCGGAGTAAGTGTACTCAAGTCATACATTTGGATATACTGCAAGTGATGATATATAGGAGTAATTAGCAACATACTACATTATACTAAGTAGCAAATGCCATCTTACTCTTGTATCATTGTTTTCAGTAGTGCTTGTTTGAGTTTGATTCTTTGGACTTCATATACAGAAGTGATCACTTCGGCATTGACTAAAATGTAGAAAATTGATGCTTGTGCATCAAACTTGATTTTTTTTTTAGAGGCATACTTTCAATCTGTAAATATCAGCATAGATAAAGCCTCGTGTTGTCACTTAGTGAATGGATATTTATTAGATTGTAGCTCTGCACTGAGCAGAATTTTCAACTATGAGAGTAAATAAATATTACATTAATCTTATTATTTTGCAGCTATCTTAAACAACAACAGATATTAGTTGAAGAAAACTTGATTCAAATACAGATTAAATAAATAACCTTCCTTCAAATTTCATGTGTTCTAATCAACAGATGAATGTAATTTCTAAAAATTGTTCAAATGATTATTGAACTTAGCTTTGTCTTTTAGATATGTTTTTGGGAAGGATTTCTAAGCAGTGGTAGCTTAAGCAGGTTGACTGGTGGTAAAAAATTGCAATGATTGCAAATTACTGATTTAGGTTTCCTGTCACTATGACTGCTACTACACAAATCTTATTTTTCTGTAGTGAGGACTGTTGCTTCCATAGCTACTACTCTTTCCCAGAATTTGCATTGATGAAGTACGTTTTTTTTATTTTTAGAGTGCAGAAAACCAAAAAATTCATCTTCTCCTGAAGAAACACATTGCAGTTTTCCACTTTCTAATTCATGTTAAATACATTTTGCACAGAACTCAAAAGTTCAAGGATGTAAGATTTGGGTTTACAAAACAAAAACAAAAACAAAAACAAAACACAAAAAAAAAACCCTCACGAAAAAGCAACTTTTTGAAGAGTGCTTTTTAAGACTCATGTGCCCACCTTACACAAAGTGTCAAGAAGGGCGAGGGCGGCCTCAATAAGGAGGTGATCTTCACCAGCTTTTATTGGCTTCCTTATTTAATTTGTAATCTGATACATTTAAGAACATTTTATACTAAAATAAAATTAACCCTAATCTTACAAATGTATACTATATGCTTGACTTGATGTACCTCGAATAATCCTATTGAAAGCTATGGGACCTATTAATTTAGAAACATGCCTCAGCAAAGCCAAATATTTGCAACTGGAATGGTGCTGCCTGAAAAATCTATCTCCAGTTGCTGTGCCTTCCTTTTTAGTACCCTGCACACTGTACACCGATTATCCATAGCCACAGCACGATTCTCTTTGTTCAGAAGTCTAGACCTGCAGTCTGGCTCCTAGCTGGGCACGCGGCTGCAGGCCGCAATGTCGGCCACAGCTCATACTGTGCCAGTGTGTCTCTGGGATGTCAAAGTGCTGACATCCGTAACAGTCTCTCCCTGTCCCTCTCTGACTGAAAGGATGTAGATCTGTATGTTAATCCTGCTCCGTCATCGCTCCCAAACTGAACTTCTGGCAGGTGATATAAGGGTCTGCCTTGAAGCTTGTATGACCTGTTGGTAGCTCTTGGGCTTTGCGATTTTTATGGGGAAGATAGCAAGTAGTAGGAGGTGGAACAAAACTGTATTTAAAAGCCCCAGGATTTTCTGTTGATGTTTGTGAATGTTGGGTTCTCAATTCATTTCCTCCTCGTGTTCCAAAATTGTGCTAACGAACCTGTCCTGTGTAATTAGCAGCTCCTGGCTACTGTTAGGGTGTGTTCATTTTCATTAAGATGTTAAATTCATGCATCTTTATGTTCCGTGTAGTATTAAAAAGAATGCAACGTGACGATGAATGCTTTGGGAGCACTGAAAAGTAAATTAAAATATACTCTTTCTGCTCAGAATTTGACTTATTAAAACAATCTTAAGATCTACAGGAAATGTTGAAAACATTACTGTAAATGTGCTGTTTTTAATGAGCCTCACTGTAGCATTAAGTCAGTCAGGAGAGCTTCCTGCAACACCTTCTTACCTAATTCAGTTGTAATGTGGAGTGAATCACTGCTAAGATTCATTGAGTAAAACAGAAATGACAACTTCCAGAGTATGTAGCCAACCATTGTCCTCTGTGCTTTTCTGAGGCATTTTCACAGACTCGTGGAATCTCTGATGTTGGAAAAGACCTCTAACATCATCTAGTCCTCCTACCAAAAATATTGCCTCCTAAACCATGCCCCTGAGTACCACATCTATGCTTGAACACCTCCCAGGATGGTGACTTCACCACTCACTGGGCAGCCTTTGCCCAGCCTCTATTTCGGAGAAGTTTTTCCTGATATCCAACCTGTGAACCATTCCTGGTGTTCTCTCTTCCAAGTCCCAGTTCCTTCCAGACTCCAGGTACAACAAAACTTGATTGTTTTCCTGTAATATCCATAACAGCATCCTCCTCCTGTTTCTTGTGTGCCTTTTGAATAGATTCTCAGCTGGTAATTACAATTTTTTAAAAAAACAACACAAGATTCCACATCTGAAATGTGTGCAGTAGGTACACTGTTCTTAATAAGTTCTTAATTTGGACAAGGAATAGTTAAGATGATCACAAGAAGTACAGCTTCTTGCTATGGTAAGCAGCTGATTGCTTTCACTGGCTTCTTTTTTCTCCTTATACAAATATATCTTCTCTACTAACAGACCCCTGAGGTTTACTCTGATGCTAGTATATATTTGCAACATTTACTGTAATTTGTCAGATTATCTGTCTCAACTGGAATTTACTGAGTCTGAGCAAATAATTCTAGAACCAAATATTCTAAAGAATCTTATTATTAACCAGGTAGTCTTACTGTAATGGCAGGTAAACATTTTCCTTATGATTTGTTTTTAAAAAAGTAATTTTTATTGTGTATACTTGCATATGTATAAGACATATATACCAGCTATTCTAGCAGACATTCAGCCTCTATATTTTGTCCGATGCTTCCATTTAAACCATCTGAACTCCATTTCTCCGTGCTTCTTCCTCAAAAGCTGATTCTCCTTTTTTTAATGTGTGCTTTTTGGAAAAAGTTCTTGCCACTACCTCCTACGTGTTTCATGCTTGGCTTACTATCAATATTATTTAAGCAGTACAGTGAGAGATGGCATTGCAGAGTATCAAAAAACTGGTGTAAGAAAAAGTATTTCTTTTCCATTCCTTCAAAAAGGGAAAATTCAGGTGGGGAGGAAATAAAATGCAGAAAATAATTGCAAGCACATTTTGTTTCCCAGAAAATCTTTCTAAAGTAGAGAGAAGTGGTTTTGTCAATGTAAGTCTGGACATTGCTATCCCTACAAGGCATTTGAAAACCCACCTTGTTACCTTCCAGACTTCGAAAAAGCTTTTTTGCACTTGCTTTAAGCACCACATCTTTATATCTCTAAGCTCTACTTGACCTCTTGTGAAACTAAATTTGACCTGGGCCCAGTGTTTTTCTGTTAAGAAATAACAATGAAGAGCAGTTCTATAGCCCATATGATTTCAGCAGTGCATTGTGTTCCAGATTGTGTGGGGGATGACATCCAAAGGTGTCTCAATAGGACAAATATATCAGATATTACCAGTGTATTTGCTGTCTGCTTCTTGGTTTACTCAGGAAAAGGTTACAATGGTAATTTCTGCTAATTCAACCTCATTGCAGTATTGCTTCTTGAAGGCATTGCTGCTGATGGTGGACGATGTGCTGTAAAGTACTTTGCCTCCACCTGATGAAAACTGCAGTCCTGTCTTCCTTCTGCTGTGCATAAGGAGTGAAAGTAGTTACAGTTCCACTTTTTGTATGAAGAAGTTAGAAAAGCAAAAGAATTAATGGCTGCACTGTTTTCTCTGCTTTCCCTGAAATTTCAGAATGCCAGAGATGACAGAAATGTGACACTGATGTAGGCAATTGTCCTTCATCATCAGTAATATTTTGGGAAGAATAATTATTAAATCACAAATGTAAGAAAACTTGTCATGAGAAGACAACATTAATTGTCATTACATCAGACCCCTGCTTTCTTTTCCTAAATCCTAAATGCAATCATCAAGACAGCTACATCTGGTCAGATCACTCGTCTGTGGATTTGCAGTTTTGCTGTCAGTTTTCCATTCTCCTTGTGCTCACTGGGACCAGCAGCAAAATGGACATCTCCCCACTTCCTAGTGATTGAGAAAGAATTTTGTTGTACCAAACTGACTGATTTTGCTGCAAGATTAAACCTGGAGATCCACTGTCATTGTGGACATGGGTGTGAGTGAACCAAGTGTGTCCATCACACACAGAAGTTTTGATAAGGAAGAAATCCATTTTGGGAGTAACCCAACCGTTCTGATATGTTCCGTATCACTCTTGTCAAACCAAAAAGAGAAAAATGGAAAAAAAAAGTCATACCAGGTTCTAGCAGCTCCTACATCATAAGAATATGGAAAATATAATAGACACTCATTAAAGGCCAAACGAAAGCGGCATATGCAGCAAATATGAAAATGACCGAATTATGGTAGCCGATGCTAATGTCTGCCAGATTTAAAAGGTCAGCACCAAAAAGCAGGTCAGATAGACATTTCCAGCTGACAGGCAAGAAACATTGAAGGCTTGAATGTTAGTATTGTGGGAGTGTGTTGGAACAAGAAAAGAAGCACCTTGCTGTATTTGTCCCAGCATAAATGATGGCTAGTCACACACATGATATTTATATCAAATATTTTTTCTCATACCCGTAACTACATTGAGCATGCTGTTGTTGCTGCCATAATGCAATCTGCAAAGGTCAATCAAGTTAAAGAATCAGGATGATGAGATTAGGTATTACTTTAAAAAATGAGACAAAAAGTGTGTTTGGAGAGAGGCCTGAACATGTCACCAGTATAATTCTGCTTGGTTTGCTCCAGGTCCCTGCATCCTTTCCTAGAAATGCTGTGTGAACTGAGCTGATCCACTTTAGTTCCAAGAGTACTTTCTCGTTCTCTGGTAGTAGCTGAGGTGTCTGAATGTTCTTGGGGAAGAGATGAGGGAGTCTTCTGGGCACAGGACAAAAATAAAATGACATGTTTAAGTGCTTTTTTTTTATGCTCCAGGGAGATTTTACTATCTGAATTGTGTGCAGTGAGCAGGGATTTTTCATTTCATACATCATTCACGACTTGCTGCAGTGATTCCAAAAAGTCACAGAAGCTGAGTCTCTGCTTGCACCAAAGCACAGAATTTTAAGTTTGTGAGTTTTAACAATGGATGTTGGAGTTTCATTAAGGCTTAACACAAAAATTGCAGTGCGGAGGAACAATGTCAGATGTTGGAAAAAAGGAGCAACGTTGTCTGAGGACACTGGAGGATATACAGTAATGACTATGGCAAGATCCAGGATGTTTTATACTCCCACCCTTGTTCTCACGTTGCACATGAGGGATGCTCAATGTACGAGGAAGGTAGCAGGTCCCCAGATTTGTCGTCAGTCTATATACCAAAGTTTTTTGATAGTGTTAGCTGAGACTTTGTGTTACATTAGGCTGTGGCATTGATGGAGAGCTGTGAGCAGCACATGAATTTTGACTCTTTTTTACCCTTGTGTGCATTTATTTAGGATTAGTCAACAGTTTTTCTAGCAGTTGTGACATGTTTGGAATGATGTACTGGAGGTGAAGTGATTTAAATGTAGCTCTGTGAGTATTTTACACCTGCTTTAGAGAGCTTTTGTAGGAAACACATGAATTTTTAATTGCTATAGTAAAAACTAGTGGCAGGGGGAAATTTTGTCTATCTGAGTAACCTATGGATGCTATAGCTAGCCTGGTCTGTTCTGTCTGTCAGCAGAGTTGGAGAGAACGGGTACAAAATAATCTGGACGGATGTCTGAGCATCTTGGTTGATGGTGTCATATGACATTTACTGTCCACATGTCCATAGTGGGCCTTCTGGCTTTTTCTGTAGTCTCAAGGAAAAAAGCAACCTAATTACCTGGAAGTTCTTGGAGACTGTTTACATTAGTAAAGACAGTTGCTGCTGCTGTCTTGACATTCTTCGGAAATAAAGGAATGCTAATGGATTGGATAAATTCTTTTTTGTTTGTTCTTAAATGATTGTGGGCAGTACATCCCAGGTTAGAGAGAGACTTCCTGGATGGAGCAACAGCTGCCTTCCAACATCAGGCTGTGCATAAGCAGGCAGGCCTTCACCCCCAGCTCAGGGAGCTGCCGTTTCAAGGCAAAGGAAGCAGCTAGTCAGTCTCTGGGCCTCTGGTAGGAATGCTCTCAGTAAATAAATTATGCTGTCATTCAAGTTTCTTTGTGCAGAGGGGAGAGCAGATGAAACACCCCCCTCTCATTGTGAGGAGGTGGTAGAGGTCAGATTGCAGTGCAAAGGCGTAGTGGTCATGATGGGCAAAGATCAGCTCTGTACCTGGAAGGCTCTGGACATCAGTTATGTGAGCAATGTTTATTGATCTCATGGTCTCCTTAGGACTCTAGTGCTTTCTTCTGATCGCCTCCTATCACCCAGGAACATTCAGCTCCTTGTCCTTTCTGTTCATTCATAGGCTTTGTTTTTCCTTTATGTGACCCATTTCTGTCAGAATGAGGGAAAGCTTGTAGGAACCCAGATAACTCTTGGAGCACAGACAGACTTTTCAGGAAACAGTAAAAGGCCTGCAATCGCCATCCCATGGTGCCAAAATTTCAGCCCAAGATTCTTGAAGGTATTTTTGTCCCCTTACAGCCCTTCAGCTGCCAGAAAAGCTTGTTCTCAGGAAAATTCTCCCCCGGCTGGATGCAGGACCTGTAGAGCCTATTTATCCTGTTCCATTCCCTTCATCTGGCACACAGTACCTACAGGAGGGCAGGAATCTGAAAACAGGCTTTGTTATGACAGAGATCTCCAGATCTTGTAGCAGATGTTGCTGGTGAGAAGCAATCTTGTTCCAGCCAAACCTTCTTCAGCTCCGCTGAGAAGATGCATAGAGAATCTCATAAGGCTACAGGCTTTGGCAAGCAATCTCAGCATTTACCAGTGCCAGCTACTCAATATATTTCTTTTCTGAAGGCTATATAGAGCAAATGATCTCTTCTCTGTCTCTGTGAAACAGCTGTAAATTTCTCTTGCTTTAAAACCCCCACCTATTAAACAACTGTGACAAGAGCCAGCAGTTATCAGATGCAAAATGAACTATGTGCCTCAGATAAGAAGTTGTGTACCTGCCTCTCCCAGCATCCACTGGACATTTTATATGCAAGTGCCTTAATTTAAAATATTCTTGGAAAATGGAAATCCCTGGTAATTTCTGAGGCAGCCTTTTAGGAAATCTTGTCACTTCTTAAAAACCTGTATGCTTCCTGGTTCCTCTCTGTCCCTCCCCAGCTTCATCGTTGGGAACATTATCCTCTGCATAGACTTCACCCTTTGTTCAGGTCCTCTCTGCTTTCGGCCCAGAAGGTCTAACTAATCTATTTTCAGTTTACATCAAACCAGTGTTTGTGATAATCCTTTTCCAATAATTCTCAGGAGCCAAAAAACCTTTCTTCATTTTGAGAGAGGAAGTTTTGCCTTGCATTTGGACCTAGTGCTGCATTATTTCTATCTTACTGCCTCAGGTGTTGGTTCCCCGGCGGCTGAGAAAATGTCTTGTTCCTTTTCTTACAGAAGAGAAAACTCAGATCTTGGGAGTGATTTGCCTACCACAGATGATGCTTTTATGGAGCAGTGTGTTTACCTAAACCCTCCAAAAAAAGATTTTCTGATTAGGAAGATTCTATTCTAAAGAGAAAAAAAATCATATTTCTTTGAAGGAGCAATTATCATGTAAACAGTGCAATATTGCAGTAATGCAACAATAATGTACCTGAGTAATTTTTACACTTGCATTGATTCTTGCAAATAATTCTCTGCACATTACCCATTTACAGAGTTTGTGGTGTAGGGTTCTGTATGAAAGTCACTTCAGAGTTCAGCAAAGCCGACAAGGTTTCTGAGAGCGCTCTGCACTCCTGCTGGTTTTTGAATCAGAGGAGAATTGTGCCAGTGTTGAGCTGTTTATAAATCCCCTCCCAACCTACTGATTCACAAAAAAGAGATTCTGACCCCACTGCAGATGGCTCTCATGAGGTCATACACACCCACGCAATGTATGGCAAAGATGTCGCAGCAGAGAGATCCTCTGGTGTGGTTCCTCACAGCTAAAGGGCACTTCATGTGCATCAGCATCAGAAACTTGTTTTTCTGAGTAACTGTAATGGTCTGATTAACTACCAAACTGCAGCACACATGTAAATTTATGGAGAATTTCGGAACTGCTGCCATTGCAGTCCTCATGCTGTAAAATTGTAGGGCTGAGTGCATTTCACACAGAAAAATTGCCATTTTTACTCTGCTCTTGCCAGGACCCCATTATTTTAAGTGCAAAACATCTTTATTTCATAAAGTTCTTCTTCGTACTTGTTTGGTGGAAAGAGACATGTTTTATGGAAAAAAAAAAAATTGGTTTCAAGATTGTTAGTTAAACAGCCCACTGAAAGGCCTGTAATTTTGTTTTTACTATTAAAATATCCCCTAATCCACCTTGCTGGCTTTCCAGCATTCTTGTAATATTCAATCAAGCCCTTGTTTAGTGAGAAATGTGACAATGCATTGTTGGCACTTTGCAAACCTACAGCCTTTGGCAATAGTTAATGAGAGGCAGGGTTTTTTTTCCCCTTGCAGGACACAATGAAATTTTAGACAGATGAATGCTAAGAGAACCCTATGTACCAAAGGCAATGTTTACTGCATGTAATACATATCATTGTTTGTCTCCCGTAGTGAAAAATACTTGTGTCATGCTGTTAAAATGTACTCCTGACAGAACAGAGCTTGCTATTATAGGGTCCATTGCTTAAAAAAATGATATACTGACAGAAATACAATTTAAGAAAATTTAACACCAAGGGTAGTCGACCATGTAGGCTACTATTAAGGGGCAAAAACTCAAGGCCATGGTTTTATTAAAAAAGTGAGATAGTTTATTTGCTAGTAGTAGGCAAAGTTTATAAAAAAAAAAAAATAGAAGGGAGCCAAGAGAAAAGAAAAAATCTTACTTGCATCCATTGGTCTCCAGTGTGTAAAAAAAAAAATTAATAAAAGCAACAGTTCAATAAGATTTTATTGCAGAAACGTTTAAGTGAAACATTTTAGGAATGCCTTGGATTTTTAAACAGTTACTTATGATGTGGAGCGCTGTAACACTACAGTGCATAACAAATCGTTGCTTTCGGATGCAAGGCACGCCCAGTGCTTTTCAGAAAATGAATAGTGAGACCTGGTTAATTTGAATCAGTTTGTGCATTCCTCCATATTTTTCTTTAGTTTTAGAAGCATATTAGCAGTTTACTGATGTGGGCAAATCATATTCAACTGGCTAGCTGAATATGGTAAATTGTCAAATGCTTGCTTTAAGTTAATGATGGTTAAATTATAACACGCTAATTTTGATCTAGAATTTATTTGCTCCTTCCTGTTTCTTCAATGCAAATTTCTAATTGCAAATTGCTAATTCATGATGTGTTCCAGTCTCCGGGGCACTAACAAACCTTTTATTTTTTATTTTTTTGGCATAGTGCAATTAATTACCAAAATCGCAACTTGTTTTCCTTTGGGGGAGAACTTTTCACACAGCAAAAGGTAAAGGGAAATGATTAGGCTTGTGCAGAAAATCCTGGTAGACAAGCAGTTTTCTATTGCTAACGTATTCCATAAAGTGTATAGCTGTGCCTGTCTGAGCCCTTCAAGCTTGGAAGACTACTCCAAAGCACAGTTTTGGTTTGGGTTATGAGTGGAGATGAAGTACATGGACTGTTCTGTAGTACCAGCATTTGTATCCTGGCTACGCAGATGTGATTTTCAGACCAAGCAAAAGCCATTATCACCCATTTTTAACGGGCAGCACGCTCTGGAGTTGGCTCCTTATTTGGAGACTTTCTGAAAATACATCTATCTCTTGTGAAGATATGGCCACATATTTTTACCGTTAAAATAGGAGATGATTGGATCTTTGGGGAGCTGCTCCTTATTCCTGCTCAATGTCACACTGCTTATGTGTTCAAACCGAAACTTTTCCTGGGGATGAGAAGAATGGAAGAGTTTAAATGAAAGAGCTAATGAATGTAATGTTCATACATAACATACATAATGCTGAATTGTATGTTAAACCATTTCTTTTTTAAAGTGAACAGTTACTCAGATGCTTCTTACTTTATGTGAATGAGGGAAGTACTCTGAGACAATATTGTCTCTTACATTCACTATGTTTGATCATCAGATATGAGTAAATCATAACCAATAAATAGTCATAATGGTGTAAGAAGAATATCAGTTTTTCACATCAAATTAATGAATCATAGAATGGCCTGGGTTGAAAAGGACCATAATGATCATTTCGTTACACCCTCCCTGCTATGTGCAGGGTCGCCAACCACTAGACCAGGCTGCCCAGAGCCACATCCAGCTTGGCCTTGAATGCCTCCAGGGATGGCAAGTTTTTTGTTTTGTTTAGTTGTTCCTCACTTATTCTCTCTCCTTCCTGCAATAGCCTCATTTTAAGAGAGTTTTACTGTGCTGGCAGTAAGATTAATTTATTCCTTACAGTACAAAAAATAGCTGGAGTAATTATCCCAACAACACAGTCATATTCCTGGAGGTTGCCAATAACACTTATTGTCAGTAAGAATTAATTGCGGACCTCCCACTCAAAAGATCCAAGCCTGTATGCCCTTCAAGCTATAGGAGCTCTCCTCTGAAGACTTCTGAATTCTGGTCTCTGAACTTGGAGATGGTTCTATGTATATAATTTAGTAAGTGGTGGCAGTGAATGAACATCACATGCGTTTTTGCAGTATCAAGGCCTAAAGACTTGTTAAACTTTCAAGTTAATAAATTATTATTGAAGCTAAATATTCATCTTACATGAGATTTGAGCAGGGTTGGAAAGAGGTGGTGCCAAGTTTCAGTTGTAGTGCACACAGTAAAGAAATATTTCTGCTGCAAGCAGTTTGTTTATTACAAGCATAAGTCTCAAATCCAGTTTTCTTTTGCTATTAATACTTTTCCTCTGTTTTCTTTTTCCATTTCTCACAGATGAGAGAAACATCAACAAAGCCTATTTTCGTTTTGTAGTCAATTTTATTTTCACATTCTGAAATCTGCAATGTGTGGGTATTCTATTCTGCATTATACTTATTAAGTATTTCAGTATAATTTTAACCATAGCTTGTTCTTATTATTATCGTTATTTATTCTCTTACACATCATACTTGTGCATTGTGAAAACAGTAAATTTTCAGACTTTTGGAAAAAAAAATTCAGAGAGAAAATACACATTTTTGGATAACCAGTGGTTTCTGTCTCTTTATAAAGAGATTCATTTTTAGTGGTGATCCCTACAGGTGAAGTATTGATTAAAGAATAATCAGAAAATATTCATGTTTTTTGGTTAAAGCCTCCATGAAAAGGAATATATATAGGTTTGTTTATTTGAACATGCACAATCCTTTTAAATGTAGGCGGGACTGGTTTTGAGTTCAGCTTACAATAACATGGAACCTTTGTGATCCAGATAAAATACATACATTACACTGAAAAGAAGACATTGTGATGTTCCATTGGATTGGCCTTCTGGTTCTCAAAGCCAGTGTTCAATTTCAGAATAAACTTGGTCTGGGCTGAAATCATATTTAAAAGAACACACAAGTTGCTGATAGCTACCTCTTCTGATTGAGCTGGGAAGGCCACATGTCTAAGTTAAAGTAACTGCCTCATTTCTAAAACGTAGCAGTTAAACTTTCTAGCAGTCTCACATCTGGCTAGCTGTTGAACCACTCTAAATAGGGGAAATTTGCCAGTGAAAACAGCCCATGCAAGTACTAAGGAAAAAGGGGGAAAAAAGGATAGTAAATGGATTCACTGTAAAATTGGACATGAACTTGAAACCAGCAGCCAAGGGGAACATGTGAACATGCATTCCTGACATATTTTAATATCTTTAACTTCCAGAGACTGCATAGCTGCTGGGAAGAAAAAAAAATGCAAATATTGGTTGAGATCTACCATTGATAATAGCTGCAGAAGTCTTCCTAAAAATTACATATGATTAAATTGCTTGTGCATAGCACACAGGGCTTACCAACCCAATCAGAATAATTCTTTATCTTTAATCATGTTCTCATCTTTTCCTTATTTTTGTTGATATTCCCTATTGAATGTCCTCTCCTTTGATACCAAATTCTCAGCAGCAGTGCCAGACACGTTACTGAGACCTGTTTGAAGCCCTCTTGGTGCCTTCACAGTTTAGGTAGTAAATTATGGTGGAGGCTTAAGTGACATAGGAGCTGCAAAAACCTGTATGTTTCAGTAATTCAGACAAGTTACCGTAGGAAAACCATGGTTATAATAACAATAACCAAACAGGTGGAAGATTATGATCTGTTGTGAAGTTAGAAAAAATTTGTAACTATTTTAGATGTATTTCTGTTTTCTCCTCGTCAGCTTCTTTCCTACTACGTAGAATATGCACATGTGCAAACAAGAAAAAGGATTATGATTATTGTTCATTTGATGCCAGTCTTGCAAATTTTCCTAGTACAAGTGAACCTACCAGGCTCAATAAGAGTATTTGCTTGATTAAAAATTTATACACTTACTGGAGAAATGCGTATGACGTAGTGATACGGTATACCAATACAAGGTTTTTTCTCCCTGATAAAACAGGGAGCTCTTACTGTGAACTTTTTTTTTTATATAAAACTGTGAACCTGTTTTATATACTAGACAGTACTTGTGCAGAGGTGGTATTCCCAAGTCCATGATGTGTTTCCACGAGTGGTCAATTGTGGCTTCCTGGAAAACTGTGCCACCAGCTCTCATCAGTGCACAAGCCCCATACAGCGTTTCTGAGTGGCTGCTCCTGCCATAGCTTGGAAAAGAAAGGACTCGCAGAATGACTTGTGTCTATTTATTTAGCGCTCTAAGTGATCAGTTAGAGGATTATTGCCGTGCCTCATTCCGTTCTGGAAGATGCCTTTCCTACTCTTTCTAATCCCTTCTGAAAGAATGAGCACATTCAGGGGTAGAGGTCAGGCACAAAGAGCCAAAATTTTGCCTAATTTTAGATGCTTTGCTGTCTCATGAAAGATAGTGATGTTGCTAATGCTGTGATAGGAAAAAAAAAACACCACCTTGGGAAGAAAGCAGTGTTTTTATCCCTGCTATTTGCTTCATTGGGCGTTAGATCACCTTCTGTATGAGCAATAAGTATGCTGATCATATTTGCGACTTGATCTCCTTCTTCCCTTTCTTTTTCCAGTCCTTTTAGTTGATGATGAATTTGACAGGTTACTTAAAAGTGTTCCAATTCCTTCTCTGCTTACAGTTAGTTGGTTAAATATGAGAAATTGCTGAATGTTGAATGGAATTATTTGTTTACTGGATAATTATATATGTATATATATACACTCAAATCAAGACAATCTCATAGTGGTATCTGTAGGTTTCCAAGCACAGTCTTAGTACTTGGTAGAAAAAAACATAATTCTAAGGATAGTATCCAATATTTAATTAAGAATGGCTGTTTTCAACCAGTGTCTGTGCCAGAAAGCATTTGCGTTGAGCTGTCTGGAAGCATTCAGTGATTGTGAAATGGCTATTTACACCATTGAAGCAAATTCAGCTGCAAATGTGAATTTCTATCCTGCACTTTCTGAAGTATTCACTAATTCTTGAATTCCAAGTCTGCTCATAGATGTCATGATTATGTAAATAAAAATATTGTGTGGTCTCATATGAAACACTTTCTTTGTTCAACAACCGTTTCCAATCAAAGGCTGAAAAGAAGCATCTGTTTTTTGAAATAAAAGAAAATACAGAAGACTGTGGAACTACAGAGCAATGATCTGCAGGAAATATCTATAACTACAGCATGCAACATATTATTAATCCAGACTGTCTTTTTTTTTTTAAATCTTCCTTCATTTTATAGTTTCTGAATTGAGATTTCTTACACAATTACCGCACACTTTAATTATTTTAAGAGTAGGAGGATTCTATAGGCCTATGGGAACAATCTAAATAAAAATAATAATAATAAAAAAAAGATATTTGCTAAGTAAAGTCTGGTTAGCAAGCATGTTTCTTCATTGGGAAAAAGCACATTTCCCTGGTTTCATGCATCAGTTAAATTTTTGCAGGTTTTTTTTTTTTTCTAGGCAGACTCTTACAGAGCTGTAACACATCGTCTGATCCAGGAAATCAATGTGGGTATGATTCATCCCTCTGAAGTCTACAGTCTTTTTTTCATAAAACTGAGGAATATTCAATATGAAAACTTGCACATCTAGGAGTATTGACATACAATATTGGCAAAATACTCCTAATAGGAATATACTGTATCAGTGTAATAAAACAGTCTCCTTGAATGGAAAATCCATGTTTGTACAAACAAGTGTTGTAAAAGTATTAGTCTCTTACTACCAGCAGCCTTTTTGGTTAGCTCAGTCATTCAGAAACAGTACCTCTTACTCATATGGGTTTTCTAGTAGATATGTGGGATATATGTTACAGGATTTGTGCCTGTTATCTATATCAGTAATCTCTCAATAATTTCAGGTCAGTTTAATACTTCTGAATGAATAATCAAAAATCCTTAATGGAACGTGGGGGCTGTGTCATGGTCTTTGCTTGCATGGGGCAGTAGGTGACCAAATCCGTGGTGGTTGCATGCTGTGTCTATGTCTAGGCTATGAGTAGACTACCAGGTCTGGTAGGGTGGACTGGATTTGTGCAATCTGCTGCCATAGCAATTATTTGCACAGCTTGCTGCCTGTCCAGTCTTGCAGAATTGGGCTTGGGTGTACTTCCTATCTTCTGTGCCATAGCTGATTGTGCTGAAATGTCTGCCTGTCCTCTGATTAATACTTCTCCAGCTTCAATTAAAATGTAGCATGAAGGGCTTTGGTCTTATTATTTTCCCCTTTACGTGCATGTCTATAAGGAGGGTAATTTTCGGGTTTCTTTAATCAAAATCAATTCAAGTTATCCTCTCATACTAAAATGAACCACATCAAACTGAAGAGCCTGCGGCTAGATTCCCCAAGAATTTGGACATAGGAAACCTCTGAGAATTGTGGCTGTCTGTTTTTCAGAATCCTGAATAATACCCCAAAATCATAAATGTCAATGTATAGAACAAGTTTAATTCAAGAGATGAGGAATAACCAACTCTGTGAGGGGAAAGCACTGCTGCGGCTCAGCCAACCCTTGCATACTGCTTAGATCTCTGTGTACACTGGGTCTGGTAGGGTAGACAGTTACAACAGTAATTACAAACAACTACAAATCCTTGTAACCATTAACACTGTACTGTCAAGTAAGCTTTTTCAAGGCTGCTTTCTAAGGAAAAAATCCCCTCATCCCCTCCCTAACAGTCAGCTGTAGCTGCCTACAGAGAGGGAAGGACTCCTCCATTTCTTTATTTAATACTGCATGGTCCATAGAATAAGCTTTGAACACTCCTCCTAAACTATCAAGAAACAAGCTACAGGAATAGTAGGAGAGCTTCCTGTTGTCTTTCTGTAGGCAGCAGATGGATATATTTAAGAGAAAACACTATCTAACTCCACAGATGATGGGAAAAGCAGGATACATTATGTGTCAATGGAAAATACCTTAAAGTTGCATGGTACCCATACCAAATATTTCCTTAAATCATCAGTAATTGTAGTGACTAACTGACTGCAAGCATTAGAAACCCCTCCCCACAGTTAGCTAGAAGTTTAATTTCTGAAATGTAATTGGAGTTAGAAGAAAAATGAACTCTAGTCAAAGATGAGACCTGAAATCTGGGAGGAATGATGAGTTGGATTGGGATCTATGCAATAATATAATCTATCTAGTGAGAGTGAGCAAGGCTGTATAGCCAGGAAGTGGGCCTGGTGGAAAAAGAAAGGCCTGAGGTAGTTGAGACAGGTAACAGTAAGAGAAATGGCAGAAAAGAATGATGTGAGATGAATAAAATAAGTTGAAGGTAGAAATGCAGGAAGATGAAGGGATGAACACCCACAACAAAGGAGAAGCAAAAGATCTGTACTTGTAGGTTAGCATTTTATCTAATGGCATATTGGTAGAAACAAGATGGAAAAGACTGAGGAGGACATATTTCATTTTTGCTATTTCTTATTTATCTAGTTGCTTTATTTTGGAACATGTAGTTTACAATACCGGAGCAAAGATACAGAAGATGTGATCCTCTCCCTACCTGAGCTTCAGTGTAATCGCCAGTGGTACATGGAGCAATAGTTAACTTCTGTTTGGTTTGACAGCACCTAAACTCTATTCTGCACCAATGCTAAGAGCTCCAAGTGTAAGGTCCTACACCCAAGTCAGGGCAATCTCAAGCTCAAATGGAGGCTCAGCAGAGAATGTCTTGAGAGCAGCTCTGAGGAGAAGGATTTGGAGATGTCAGTTGATGAAGGACTCAATAAGAGCCAGCAGTGTGTGTTTGCAGCCTGGAAGGGAAACCTTATTCTGAGTTACATCAAGAGAATTGTGGCCATCAGGTCAAAGGAGGTGATTCTGCACCGTTGTACCTCATGAGACCCAACCTGGAGTACTGCATCCAATTCTGGGCCCACTCAGCACAAGAAGGACATCAAGATGTTGCAGTGGGTCCAGCACCCATCCTGGTCACAGGTCACACACATCACCTGCAGGTACAGGCTGACAGAGTTGGGGCTGTTCAGCCTGGAGAAAAGAAGGCTCTAGGGGCACCTTATAGAAGCCTTCCGGTACCTGAAGGGGGTCTGCAGAAAGCTGGGAAGGGACATGTAGTGACTGGACGAGGGGAAGTGTTTTTAAACTGGATGAGGGTAGATTTAGACTAGCTATTAGGAAGAAATTCTTTACTTTGAGAGTGGTGAGACACTGAAACAGACTATTGGAAAGGCTGTGGATGCCCCCTCCCTGGAAGCAACCAAGGCCAGGCTGGATGGGGCTTTGAGCAACCTGTTCTAGAGAGTGGTGTTCTTGCCTGTAGTAGAGGGGTTGGAACTAGCTGATCTTAAAGGTCCCTTCCAATCCAAACTATTCTATGATTCTATGAAAAGGGACAGGAAAATAGAGGATACTGCCACTTCTCTCAGTCTGAGGCTATGAATGTGAGTGAGAGTATCTGTCAAATGTTTTTCAGATAACTTTTGGAGCAACAGCAGCAGGTAGAGGCACCAAGACATGGTTGATTGGGTTCTGCTGCAGCAAAGGGTGCTTCCCCAAGGACAGGGAGATGGACTCACAAACTCTAAGTGACCTCATTTCTGACGGAAGGGAATGAAATTGCCTACAGCCAGTCATGACTCTCCTCCCAGGGGTGTCCTCTCCCATGTTGTGCACATCTTTGTTTATGTTTGAGAAGCACTTTAGTTTAAAAAAAATGAAGTCCCTGCTGTTAGAATGGCAGAATACTTCTTTTCAGAAACCCACACAGAAATGAGTGCACTAGTCACATATATGTGGTACAACAGGGACAGCAAAGAGGCTGCTGTGCATTAAATACAGAGCAAATGCAGAGAGCCACTTCTTCCTTTTCTCTCAGGCTGTTGTAGTAGCATACATCTTCTGACTTCGTCAGTCACTCATTACCTTGCCTCACCCCTAAAAAATATCACATAAATAGTCCAGAGGAGGATAAATTTACCTGCTGCCATGCCTAGGTGGAACGGGATAGCTTCATTCATACTTTCCTGCATTTTTATCACTCCCCATCACTTAAGCCTGTCTGTGCTTGCAGCAGTGCCTGCCACGCTGTCTGCTACTGACCGCCACGGCAGGAAGGAAAAGGATAAGCCACAATATCAGCTCATCTTCAGGGGCTCGAAGCTGTAACTGCGGTAGAAACCAGACCAAATTCCTATTTCCCCTTCTCTAGAAAGATACCTGGGAACACTGTGTTTGCCGTACTCTTTTAATCTGACATATCTGGTATCCAGCAGGGGGGAAACAATCTGTCTGCTGTTTCCAAAGGACAGCAGCAAAACAGAGCGAGCCAACTTTTGCCAAGCTTTTCAGGATTTGCCAGAGCTGGGGATATTGCAAGTAGGAAAGGATTTAATCCTGATCAATGTGGTTATCTGTTGTTATAAGAGAGAGTAATTTGTAATTTGCTGGTTCTCATTTACGTGAAAATGTAATTCACATGTAATACAGTGTGTACAGTATACATGGCTACAGCCAGATGCCATTTCTCGTGGGGTAATTTTTGTTGGTACTTTTGAGAATTTTTTCCCCACTACTCTCTCTTCACAGTTCTGTTAGGAAAAAAAAGAAAAAAAAAAACAGCGAGATTACAGCCTTGCTAAAGCTGTAGTGAGGTGAGGTGTTTTTCACAGAATATTTCCTAAGTTAAAAAGGAGAAGAGGGTTTTATTTAGAGAAGAGTCAAGTATGGACTATTTTTTCTGAAAAACAAAAGCTATCTCAGTTTTTTTTTACTTGAAATTTCAAGGTAAATATAAAAATATTCTCCATAGAATGCCTTGTGGTCTCTCTCCAATTGTTTTTTTCCTCTGAATTATATTGTAGTACTATCCCCTGACTTCCTGACATTGCTTTTTTAGATCTAAATAAGCTGTATATGAAGATATGTAAAGTGTGAATTTGATGCTCTTACTACAGAGCATGCTTTTGTATTATCGTGTAACAATAGATGCTGTTTGCAAAAGAAATTACTCCTGCTTTTAAAAGTACTCCGAGAATGTGGCAGTGACCATCTTCAGTGAATTTCAAAGCGTGGCTGCCTCATGTCCTGATGTATTTCCTCCTCGGCTTAAAATTTACCTCGGAACAGTTCAGGAGGCCTTCTGTTCTACATAAATAACTGGCAAATTGACAAGGCAACCTTGACCACGTCATGGCTGCATCTCCTGATGGTACACGGAAATAAGAGCTGACCCCTTTCAAAGTCGAGGCAAGCTGAGGACTGCGGGGCAGGAGCCGCTGGGTGTTAATCCTAGCTGGGATTAAATCCCAGGCTCTCTCCATCACCTTGATCAAACTGCTGATGAGGGGGATTTGCAGAGGAATAAGAGACAGTTAGGCATCCACCTGTGATTGAAAAGCCTGGCAGTTCAGCGTTTTATGGTCCTTTGTGCTCTGAGTCCCCTGCCTCAGTTTCTCCAGCTGCTCTCCCTCTCTGACGGGACTCCTGAGAGCCTGTGGCAGTTGGAGGCCAACATGCCCTCCCAGTGCTTTGTGTCATGGTGGCTTTGAGCATCAGCCTGCATCCTCCGGATGCTCACATTTCCAGGGCATCTTTCTGCCCAACCAGAAGAATTCATTCTCCTAATCACTTCACTCACATGGAGAGGGCCTTTCTGGTTTTTTGGAGGGGAGGTGAAGGTGGGCTCTGTAACTGGAGCTGGTAGTGCATGGTTTTGGCACCTGAGCACATTGGCTGTGCCTGGGAAGCTGCGGCGCAGCAATTAGCTGGCGCGGGCAGCACTCTTCAGGGGCAGAGGCTCCCCTCCTGTAATACATCCCTTTCTTAATGCGACTTGATGTAGATAGAGTGAGGGCCTATCAGGTGTGAAAAGCCCTGCTGCTCCTGGCTTGGAGTGGCCTCCAGACAGTGATTTGGCGACGTCAATCCAGTCATGCTTGATTTCGGCACTTAACGCGGTAAAGCAGGATCCCTCTACCCCCGATCAACTTCTCAATTAGCGAGCTGCCTCGTGTAACGGCCTTGTTTCACAATCCCTGTGGGCCGCTTCAGGGGTCATTAGGGTGAGAAAACTCCAGTGCTGGCAACGGCTCCAGCAAGCGCAAGGGGAGCCAAGAGATTTCCTAAATACATATAACCCTTTTTCAAGTTGTTTGCTTTCATGGGATTGATTCTTGGCACATTAAGGAGCTTAAGGCGTCAGTATCTTCTTTAAACTGCCCACCTTATCGCCTTTACAGCTGACAGTTTCCTGACAGCCAGAGTGTAAGCAGAGATAACTAGTAGGTTAGTACACATATATATTATATACGAATATTATATATGCTGCTCGGTATTTTCTGCTGAAGAAGGTGATGGGAAGCTTTTTGTTTGTAGTCTGCAGTTCTGGTTAAAGAGCAGCTCTGTAAGCAGTGCCGTAATTGTAACGGCACGTCTGGAGGGCTGCGCGGAGGGTGCCGATACCCAGCTGTAGTCAGGGCACAAGAATAAATAGGCAAATTTATGTCCTAGTCTCCCAAATTTCTTTCCTTTCTTTATTAGAGAGCAAACTATTGTTACATTAAATATTCAAACTACACAAAATCTCAAGGGCTTTCCTTTCCCACAACGTGTTACCAGTATTCATGCATATGAAGAACAGTAACCCATATACAAACGGCACCTTTTTTAATGAGCAATATATGTCAACATGACACCTTCTTATGAAATGCAGCTTTTTAGGTTCTGCCTTTGTGGATGTAATAATTGAGATGTTTCTAATATATGCAGTTACGTTACCTGCTTATTGTTTGAGATTTTGTTCGTCTCCTAACTTTATACTGTTTGTAGTGCTTTTAGCATTTGCCTCAATTCATGCTCAGTTTTATTTAATTAGAAATATAATTTTCTGCTACATTAATTATAAATTTGAGTGAGACATTGGTGCAGAATTTCATCAAGCGTTCTTTTCAGAAGAGAAACAAAAATGGTACGGAACATGGAAGAAACTGTAATAGCAGAAGCAGGTGTAAATATCGATACCTTAAAACCTGAACAATTTAATAAATACATGGGAGAAAAAAAAAACACATATTATTTGCAATTATTTGGTCAGTACATTTTATTCCAGTGGATCATTCAACTTATTTTTAGTGCAGTATTAACTGAAACAACTGGGTTAATGCCAGAAAATTGTTGTGGATATTTATCTCAGAATGTGACATGTTTTGAAAGCATACTTCTAGAACCAGCCCTAAATATGCTGAAATCTGAGTTTTGAAAATGATATTATTTTAAAATAATGATTTTAATGTTTATATTTTGCTCAAAATATTTTTCCCAAAGCTGTAATATTTTTGCAATTGTGTTGATGATATATAGATAGCGGCAATGCATATGCATGCAGTATATGATGTGTATCGTGGATGTGCTTCTTCAAAGTACTGTGATGCTTTGATTTGTAACTGTTTAAGGTTTTACTTAAAATTCTGAACACTGAGCAGAGCATAGCCATTTCAATGGAATACTTCAAATAGTAAGTCCTAAAGGTGACACAACAAAGGAAATACCTTGGATACTGCAGCTTTTATTTATAAAAGAAATGTTCACATAGTCCAACGAAGGAAAACTTCACCTGTTTCCATTTCTATAGGAAGAGCAGTTCTATTAAACCATCGCTTTGTTGCATGATTTTGCAAGCGCATCATATGCTTTACATGAACAGAATGAACTATTTGCATGCCATCTAATGGATTGACGCACATCCTTTTTCCTAATTTCTAAGCATTTGCTTATTGCAAACATTAAAAAAGAAGCTTCTCACTCACCATGCAACACTCATCTTACAGTAGTTTTCAGAATGGAGTAATTCCAACTGTGGGAGAAGAAATTATTCTGTTGTAAAACGGTGAAACCACAACTTTGTCCCATATTATTATCTCCTGTACAGCTGTTTTGGTATTTTTATTTTACACACATGCACATCTAGTTTAGCTCTACAAGCAGTTTTCCAGAAAGTGCATGTCTTGTAGTCTAAGTACCAAGACTATTGTTCTTGGGCTTTGAGGTTTTGAGGTTTCTGGACTGGAGATCACTACTTTCAAAGAGCAATTCTTTCTGCTTATATCAGTGAGTAGCTGCTGCAAGTATACATTTTTCATCATAGTTATCATTCAGGGCTCTTAAGGGACTTTTGCACACCAAGATTCTTGTTGTCCTTTTAATGTAAAGATGGGAAAATTGAGGTGCAAAGAGAGAATATTTGAGCAAGGCCACTTAGCAAGGTAGTGTGGGGACTGGGCATGGAGTCTTCTTTTCCCCAGTCTAAACATTGACTCACATTCCCTACCGACTTTCATCATTAACCTGTTAATGTAAAAAAATGACTCTGCTTCAGGATTGCTAATGGCCCCACTCACAACTGCAGGGCACTGAACACCTTTTCAGCTTGACAGAGCCAGGCTGGCACTAAGGTCAGGAATCTGCCTAACTACAGCAATATACCTGCTTGGAAAGAATTGCTGGCGTGGAGCTCATGTTGCCACATTAGCATCCTCTGTCTGCTTTATGAATGTTTTTTTATGGCTCATATCACAGCTCATTCTCTGCCAAAATTCTAGGGTTATTCCCATGAGATTTTGAGGTTTCTGGGCTGGAGGTCACCACCTTATAAAGAGCAATTCTTTCTGCCTGTTTTTTGTGTTCCTGGATACATATCTCCTGGCCAAACAAGATGTAGAAACACGATGAGAACCTTGTGGCTGCACTTCCTACCTAAGCACATCTTTGCCTACAGCATCATGGCATGAAAGAGCCTGCTAATGATTCTTAAATGTTCATTACTGTAGTTCTTCTCTCAGAATATACTTCTCACCTTGAATGACCCATGTGTTGAATTTTAACTAAGGGAATCCATGATAGTAAGTCTGTCATGATGCTGCCTCTTTTTTTTTCCTCTCCAACTCTTAAAAGCCTTTTATTAGAAGACTGCTTAAGGCATTCTTCAATTAGCATGTGCTGTATTGTGGCTGGAACAGCTGTTTACCATTTAATAAAGCATGGCATAATTTATTTTCAGAGTCTAGCAACCGTCTTTGCTGTTACACCAGGGGAGAAACACAGTGACTGCATTGTTCACTTCACTGATGAAAGAACTATAGACTTTATTATATGACTTCATAGAACTATTAACTTACCCCCCACTTCTATTTCAGCATGTATTTACCTGACAGTCTGCACATTGATTTCTTACCCAGAGGTTCTGCATTCTCAGTCACCTCTGGGGCAAAATGAAAAATGTCTAGGTTTGTCCCTCACATTAGGTAGCTAATTATATATTTGTACCTTAATTTCCTTCCCTCCCCTTCCCTCCGGGGGCTAGCTCTGTGTGCACCACTTAGACCTTTTCTCCTTAGTCACTGGAGAAATAATGGAGGTGTTGGGAAATGATAGGAGCTTGGCCACTGCTCGTCAGGGTGCTTTTTCATTCAGTTCCTTTTCTTCACAGATTTCTCCTTCAGAATTTGCTCTAAAGAATGCATTTTTTTTTTCCTATTTAGCTCTGTGTATGGGAGATGAATCTGAAATGCATCTTGAAAGCATCTCTTGAGTTCTGCTTCCTCAGCAGCAGCATGGAACTATATGCAGTTGTAAGCAAGTCAGAATTCCCCATGTCTGTGTTGCAGTGGTTTGCTCCTGGAGGGGATTGCAGGTCACCTGCATCTCCTAATGCCATCAGTTTCATGGCCTTACCACGAGGACAGATGCTGGCTGCATGAGTAGTATCCATGTGGCAAGTGAACATGGTCCTGTAGGCACCATAGCTGAGGTCATCCCTGCAGATCCCCTGCTTTCAGCCTGTCGTTTTCAATCTTGATGTCACTGAACCGTCTTCAAGATCTTTTGTTTGGATATGAAGAACAGAGAGCATGTGGCAAAATGAGTTCGCTGATGCTCTCTTACAGCCAAAAGGTATAGACATGGCACGGGACAACACCAGGTCATACAGTACGTGGCACAAGGCCTCAGACGAGCCTTCAAATCCAGGAACTGTGCAGAAACATCTAGATGGCAATGTAAGTGGCAAGTTAGCTGGGATATTGACTAATTAGTACTTGTGGAGCACCACGCAGACATGGTTGCAGCACTTTGCTGGCCTGGAACCACACAACTGTTTGGTGCCAGTTAGACTTACAATAGGAACCATTTTGGGCTAGTGCATTCTTCTTATTATTTGAGATGGTGCATTAAATTTGTTTTTAAGTTGCTCGAGTTTGACAACGAAAATATGTCAGCTGAGTATCTGCAAACTTTTAGATTCAGCCCTATGCATGCGGATGGATTTATATGCGTGATTTAAAGTAAAGCGTGTGTAGAAAGATGAAGTTTATATGGTTGCTTTGTAAAAATGGATGTAATATTGATGTTGACTTACTGGTAGAAGTTTAAGGATGTCACAATGCATGAGTGGTGGTGCAAAGCAGAGCTCTGAGTGCATTGGGAGGTCATTTTTAACTTGAATTTATTTCCACAATATCAGGCATAGATCACTGTGCACTGTGTACAATCATCCTTGCTTTTCATCTGAGTCAATGTGAGCGGCTGAAGAAAATTTAAAATGAACAAAATTATAACTTTATTAAAAACAGACAGTAAATTAGGCTGGAATACTTCTTAAAATTGCATTTTAGCTTTAGACTGAAAATTTGATGATCTAGCTGCATGAGTAAAGGGACAAGGTAGCAGACTGTGACATAAACGATGTGGCTATATTTGCGGCTAAGATGAACAAGGGCTTTTTAAAGTTCTGTGATTTAGGCTTTGAGTTAACACTCCGTTGACCAAACAACAAAATGCCCACCTTTGATAGCTTTCTCAAACTGTAGCTTGTAGAGAAGTGGCATTACATCAATTATGTCTGGTCATGCTTCAGATTTTTTGAGCCAAAATTAAGGCTTGCTTGAAATGAAAGCTTAAATTGTTTCACAGAACACAGATAACCTAATTAGGGAAGGATATAGAAACAAATCTATATTTTGTTTTGAATGTCTGGTTTTGAGGTGTTTGAAAATGAAATTCATCCATGTTAGCTTTACATAAAGAATTCTTTCACACAGTCTGCACAGAAAAAAAAAAAAAGCTTGGTTTCAAGAACTTCAACAGGCGCAGGCCAGGGTTTGGCAAATAGCTTGTTCTACACAGATGGAGCAGACTGGAAGCCTGTGCTCAGAGAAATGTCTCAGCTACATTAAATTAAGATCCACGGTGATGAGGACAGTACATAAAACTTGGGTGCAAGAAGACAAAAAAAAAAAACTTAATTACTGTAGTTCACAGTGAACACAATCATTTTCTTCTTCATATATGATAGGATGGATGAGAAACAGCAGCTTCAAGTTAGAGTGGTTTGCACTTCTGGTTTTGAGTATTGTGCTAGAGATGGACAAGTACTACACGTTTAATACAGTGTAACCAAGGTCATATGGGATTGCTCATACACCCAGGTTATCTAAACATAAAAGAAGAATACTTTAAGACAAGTGGAATGTCACTATGTTGTGATGCTGCTGTTGTGCCCTACTGTGGCACCTCCATCTGCCCACAATTCAGCTACCAACCAATGCAAATTTTCAGAAGCAGGGGCTCTAGAGAGGTACCCCAACTTGCCCTCAGTGAAGGGGAGCTGTATTTTCAGGTGGTGCATGCTGGGGATCTTTGCAAACAGAGAGTGTTGTGAATGTCAGCGTACTTCCAATGTCAAGTTAATTCTGAAATGTGTGAGTTTGCTTTTGAAATAAAACAAAGGATACCTAGGTGGAAAAAGCTCCTCTGCTCTAATTTTCAAAGCATCTCTCTTTTTACAGTATTACCAAACAAGGCAAGCACTGAATTGGCCTTTGATTTTAGTAGTTGTTTAAGCACACTTCAGCAATTGTGTATGAATGCCTTCCTTAAAACACTTATACTTGATTGACCATTTTAGTTCTTTTTTCTTTTTCTTTTTTTTTTTCCCCCAGTATATAACATCAAGGACAATGTTTTTAGATAGTTTGGATAGGCATCTAAATAAGGACTGTGTTATCTAACTGCTCCCACATTATAACACTTGCGATTTTACATTTTCTAAAATAATTTGGCAGCCAGAATGCTGAGCTCAATGAAAATCTGGCCACTGTTCCTGCAGCTGGGGAGTGCTGGAAATCTAGATGGAGGCTTCATGCTCAA